>NC_133231.1:1899686-2199686 GCF_040436345.1 Pagrus major
CAACTGACGAAGGTGTTACCGATCTGACACTAGGTGGCGCTCTGGTGGCAGTTTCATTTTATAATTGGCACTGTGCCCACACCATAACACTTATGGATATGAAACTGATTGGGGTGGTAGAGACTGGCACCTGTAACTCACACACCAAAAATCACCAGCAGGTGGCGCTATTATCAACACAAAGCAGTTCTTAACTAATAACTCCCACATAATTTGTCGGACATTGTTAAACCTTATATCTACGTGTTCCCTGAATTCACCTGAATTGTATGATGTAGGCCACGCCCACTTTTGCGCTAAATTTCCATTCGCAAATTCGCCAAATGTGGCAAACCTACTTTTTCGAACTCCTCCCAGGCAATTTCTCCGATTTGCACCAAACTTTGCACGCAGCATCTGTGGACCCTCCTGACAAAAAGTTATTAAAAGAAATGTGCTAGTCCACAGAACGCCCAAAATATAAAACAACAATTTCCTGCACATTGTGGTCAAACAGACATTCTTGTGTATCTTGATGAAATACAGTCCGATTAACGCAAAACTTTTCCCAGTTGTGTTCCATGGCACAATGAGCATTTCTACAAAATTTCGTGCAAATCGACCAATAGGTGGTGCTATTATCAAGAAAAAACGTTTTTTGCTAATTACTCCCACATAATATGGTGCACATTGTTAAACATTATATCTATATGTTCCCTGAATACAGCCGAACCGTGTGATGTAGGCCACGCCCACGTTCGCACTGAATTTCCATTCGCAAATTCGCCAAATGTCGCAAACCTACTTTTTCGAACTCCTCCCAGGCAATTTTTCCGATTTGCACCAAACTTTGCACGCAGCATCTGTGGACTCTCCTGACAAAAAGTTATTAAAAGAAATGTGCTAGTCCACACAACGCCCAAAATATAAAACAACAATTTCCTGCACATTGTGGTCAAACAGACATTCTTGTGTATCTTGATGAAATACAGTCCAATTAACACAAAACTTTTCCCAGTTGTGTTCCATGGCCACATGACGATTTCTGACAAATTTGGTGCAAATCGGCCAATAGTGGGCGCTTTTATTGCTAAATGACAAAATAAAAACTTGACTGCCTTCACTTTTGATTGCTCAACGGAAGTTGTTGCATGAACAAGCCCCGACAGCAGCATGTAACGACAGCAGCACGCCCCGACAGCAGCACGCCCGAGAGCAGCACGCCCCGACCCGCGTGGACTGCGAGGGCCCGTTCATCGCTGCTTGCAGCTTTAATTATTTTTAGGGCCCGAGCAGGGAACCTGCGAGGTCCCTATTGTAATTGCAATGATTAGGGCCCGAGCAGTGAAACTGCGAGGACCCTATTGTTTTTCGAATGATTATTATTAGGGCCCGAGCAGGGAACCTGCGAGGTCCCTATTGTTTTTCGAATGATTATTATTATTATTTTTTTTATTTTTCTTTGTCCCAAATGATTGCATTTTTCACTGCCTGAACATACCCCAAAATGCATCAAACTTGGAATATAGATCAGACCTGGCGAAAAATTTTATAATCTGTTGTCATTGTGAATTTTCACCACTAGGTGGCGCTGTCATCAAGGAAAGTGCGTTTTGGCTAATAACTCCCACGTACTTTGTCACACATTCAAAAACCTTATATCCACGCGTTCAGTGAATCTTGCTGAATCTCCTGATATAGGCCACGCCCATTTCCGCCTACCGTTTTTTTTCGCTAGCTCGCGAAATGTCAAAAACCTACTTTTTCGAACTCCTCCCAGGCAATTTCACCGATTTGCACACAACTTTGCACACAGCATCTGTGGACCCTTCTGACAAAAAGTTATTAAAAGAATTTTGATACGCCAAAGAATACTCAAGTTATTAAATAACAACTTCCTGTGGATTCGGGTCACAACAGCAAGTGCTGCATATCTCCACATTGGTGTGTCCAAATGACATGAAACTCAGGATACTACTTCCACATGAGCCCCTTAGGCTCTGTGCAAAATTTTGGTCGATGACCACTAGGTGGCGCTCTTTAAATTGAAGTATTTTATATCTCAACATCGGTTGGTCAGATTAACACAAAACTTGGTAGACTCATTGCCAATGCCCTCCTGAGGATAGCTGACAAAGGGGTTACCGATCTGACACTAGGTGGCGCTCTGGTGGCAGTTTCTTTTTAGATTTGGCACTGTGCCCACACCATAACACTTATGGATATGAAATTCATAGGGGTGGTATAGACTGGCATCTGTAACTCACACACCAAAAATCACCAGCAGGTGGCGCTATTATCAACACAAAGCAGTTTTTGACTAATAACTCCCACATAATTTGTCGGACATTGTTAAACCTTATATCTACGTGTTCCCTGAATTCACCTGAATTGTATGATGTAGGCCACACCCACTTTTGCGCAACATTTCCATTTGCAAATGCGCAAAATGTCACAAACCTACATTTTCGAACTCCTCCCAGGTAATTTCTCCGATTTGCACCAAACTTTGCACGCAGCATCTGTGGACCCTCCTGACAAAAAGTTATTAAAAGAAATGTGCTAGTCCACAGAACGCCCAAAATATAAAACAAAAATTTCCTGCACATTGTGGTCAAACAGACATTCTTGTGTATCTTGATGAAATACAGTCCGATTAACACAAAAATGTTCCCACTTGTGTTCCATGCCCACATGACAATTTCTGACAAATTTGGTGCAAATCGGCCAATAGGGGGCGCTGTTATTGCTAAATGACGAAAGAACAGCTTGACAGCCTTCACTTTTGATTCCTCAACACAAGTTGTTGCATGAACAAACCCCGACAGCAGGATGCCTCGACAGCAGCACGTAACGACAGCAGCATGTCCCGACAGCAGCACGCCCCGACCCGCGTGGACTGCGAGGGCCCGTTCATCGCTGCTTGCAGCTTTAATTAGGGCCCGAGCAGGAAACCTGCGAGGTCCCTATTGTAATCGTAGTGATTATTATTAGGGCCCGAGCAGGGAACCTGCGAGGTCCCTATTGTTTTTCGAATGATTATTAGGGCCCGAGCAGGGAACCTGCGAGGTCCCTATTGTTTTTCGAATGATTATTTATTTTTTGTTATTTGTTTTTTTTGTCGCAAATGATCGCATTTTTCACTGCCTGAACATACCCCAAAAGTCACCAAACTTGGAATATAGATCAGACCTGGCGAAAAATTTTATAATCTGTTGTCGTTGTGAATTTTCACCGCTAGGTGGCGCTATAGTCAAGGAAAGTGCGTTTTGGCCAATAACTCCCACATACTTTGTCGCACATTCAAAAACCTTATATCCACGCCTTCAGTGAATTGTGCTGAATCTCTTGATATAGGCCACGCCCATTTCCGCCTACCATTTTTTTTCAAAAATTCGCGAAATGTCGCAAACCTACTTTTTCGAACTCCTCCCAGGCAATTTCACCGATTTGCACCAAACTTTGCACACACCATCTGGGGACCATTCTGACAAAAAGTTATTAAAAGAATTTTGATACGCCCAAGAATACTCAACTTATTAAATAACAACTTCCTGCAGATTTCATTCCAAACAGGAAGTGTTGTATATCTCCACAATGCTGTCTCCAAATGACAAGAAACTCAGTATACTACTTCCCCATGAGCCCCTAAGGCTCTGTGCAAAATTTTGGCGGATGACTCCTGGCGGGTGGCGCTCTTTAAATGTAAGTATTTTATATCTCCACATCGGTTGGTCGGATTAACACAAAACTTGGTACACTCATTGCCAATGCCATTCTGAGGACAGCTGATGAAGGTGTTACCGATCCGACACTAGGTGGCGCTCTGGTGGCAGTTTCATTTAATATTTGGCACTGTGCCCACACCATAACACTTATGGATATGAAATTCATAGGGGTGGTATAGACTGGCCCCTGTAACTCACACACCAAAAATGACCAGCAGGTGGCACTATTATCAACACAAAACCGTTTTTGGCTAGTAACTCCCACATAATATTCCGCACATTGTTAAACCTCATATATACGTGTTCCCTGCATATAGCTGATTTGTGTGCTGTAGGCCCCGCCCACTTTCAAGCTAGAATTCCATTCGCAAATTCGCAAAATGTCGCAAACCTACTTTTTCGAACTCCTCCCAGGCAATTTCTCCGATTTGCACCAAACTTTGCACACAGCATCTGTGGACCCTCCTGACAAAAAGTTATTAAAAGAATTGTGATAGTCTAAAGAACGCCCAAAATATAAAACAACAATTTCCTGCAAATTGTGGTCAAACAGACAGTCTTGCATATCTTGATGAAATACAGTCCCATTACCACAAAACTTTTGCTCATTGTCTTCCATCACTCGGTGACGGCTTCTGCAAAATTTGGTGCCAATCGGACAATAGGTGGCGCTTTTATTGCTAAATGACAAAAGGACGGCTTCACTGCCTTCACTTTTCATTGTAAATTCAGGCTTTCTCCAACAGATGGCAGTGCTGCCTTCCTAATGGATACAAACCTCTGTTTAACAGTCTGTAGGGTCATGCAGTGTAGTTGTCTCATTATTTGTTCTTCATGTACATTGGAGGGAGTTCTTCGAACTTCAGCGTACATTATTTACTACCGGTAGGAGCAGCCGACCCAAACACGGACAGTTAAGACATGCGTGCACAATAATTGGGCAATGGGGCCGGGTAAGAAGCACGGCCCGACGCGCGTGGACTGCGAGGGCCCGTTCATCGCTGCTTGCAGCTTTAATTTTTATTTTTTTTCTTCTGCCAAAATGATCGCATTTTTCACTGCCTGAACATACCCCAAAACTCATCAAACTTGGAATATAGATCAGACCTGGCGAAAAATTTTATAATCTGTTGTCATTGTGAATTTTCAGCACTAGGTGGCGCTACAATCATGGAAAGTGCGTTTTGGCTAATGACTCCCACATACTTTGTCGCACATTCAAAAACCTTATATCCACGCGTTCAGTGAATTGTGCTGAATCTTCTGATATAGGCTACGCCCATTTCCGCCTACCGTTTTTTTTCGCTAGCTCGCAAAATGTCGAAAACCTACTTTTTCGAACTCCTCCCAGGCAATTTCACCGATTTGCACCAAACTTTGCACACAGCATCTGTGGACGCTCCTGACAAAAAGTTATTAAAAGAATTTTGATATTCCAAAGAATACTCAAGTTATTACATAAAAACTTCCTGCAGATTTCGTTCCAAACAGGAAGTGTTGCATATCTCCACATTGGTGTGTCCGAATGACGTGAAACTCAGGATACTACTTCCCCATGAACCCCTAAGGCTCTGTGCAAAATCTTGGCCCATGACAACTAGGTGGCGCTCTTTTAATTGAAGTATTTTATATCTCGACATCGGTGGGTCGAATTAACACGAAACTTGGTACAGTCATTGCCAATGCTCTCCTGAGGACAGCTGATAAAGGGGTTACAGATCTGACACTAGGTGGCGCTCTGGTGGCACTTTCATTTTATAATTGGCACTGTGCCCACACCATAACACTTATGGATATGAAATTCATAGGGGTGGTATAGACTGGCCTCTGTAACTCACACACCAAAAATGACCAACAGGTGGCGCTATTATCAAGAAAAAACGTTTTTTGCTAATTACTCCCACATAATATGGTGCACATTGTTAAACATTATATCTACGTGTTCCCTGAATACATCCGAACAGTGTCATGTAGGCCACGCCCACGTTCGCACTGAATTTCCATTTGCAAATTCGCCAAATGTCGCAAACCTACTTTTTCGAACTCCTCCCAGGCAATTTTTCCAATTTGCACCAAACTTTGCACGCAGCATCTCTGGACCCTCCTGACAAAAAGTTATTTAAAGAAATGTGCTAGTCCACAGAACGCCCAAAATATAAAACAACAATTTCCTGCGCATTGTGGTCAAACAGACATTCTTGTGTATCTTGATGAAATACAGTCCGATGAACACAAAACTTTTGGCAATTGTGTTCCATGGCACGATGAGCATTTCTACAAAATTTCGTGCAAATCGACCAATAGGTGGCGCTTTGATTGCTAAATGACGAAATGACAGCTTCACTGCCTTCACTTTCATTTCCTCAATGGAAGTTGTTGCAAGTACAAGCCCCGACAGCAGCATGTCACGACAGCAGCATGTAACGACAGCAGCATGCCCCGACAGCAGCACGCCCCGACGCGCGTGGACTGCGAGGGCCCGTTCATCGCTGCTTGCAGCTTTAATTTATTATTTGTTTTTCTTTGTCCCAAATGATCGCATTTTTCACTGCCTGAACATACCCCAAAACTCACCAAACTTGGAATATAGATCAGACCTGGCGAAAAATTTTATAATCTGTTGTCATTGTGAATTTTCACAACTAGGTGGCGCTATAATCAAGGAAAGAGCGTTTTGGCTAATAACTCCCACATACTTTGTCGCACATTCAAAAACCTTATATCCACACGTTCAGTGAATTGTGCTGAGTCTTCTGATGTAGGCCACGCCCATTTCCGCCTACCGTTTTTTTTTCGCTAGCTTGCGAAATGTAGAAAACCTACTTTTTCGAACTCCTCCCAGGCAATTTCACCAATTTGCTCCAAACTTTGCACACAGCATCTGTGGACACTTCTGACAAAAAGTTATTAAAAGAATTTTGATACACCAAAGAATACTCAAGTTATTAAATAACAACTTCCTGTGGATTTGGGTCACAACAGGAAGTGTTGCACATCTCCACATTGGTGTGTCCGAATGACGTAAAACTCAAGATACTACTTCCCCATGAGCCCCTAAGGCTCTGTGCAAAATCTTGGCCCATGACCACTAGGTGGCGCTATTTAAAATGAAGTATTTTATATCTCCACATCGGTTGGTGGGATTAACACAAAACTTGGTACACTCATTGCCACTGCCCTCCTGAGGATAGCTGACAAAAGGGTTACCGATCTGACACTAGGTGGCGCTCTGGTGGCAGTTTCATTTTATATTTGGCACTGTGCCCACACCATAACACTTATGGATATGAAATTCATAGGGGTGGTATAGACTGGCCCCTGTAACTCACACACCAAAAATGACCAGCAGGTGGCGCTATTATCAAGAAAAAACGTTTTTTGCTAATTACTCCCACATAATATGGTGCACATCGTTAAACATTATATCTATATGTTCCCTGAATACAGCCGAACCGTGTGATGTAGGCCACGCCCACGTTCGCACTGAATTTCCATTCGCAAATTCGCCAAATGTCGCAAACCTACTTTTTCGAACTCCTCCCAGGCAATTTTTCCGATTTGCACCAAACTTTGCACGCAGCATCTGTGGACTCTCCTGACAAAAAGTTATTAAAAGAATTGTGATAGCCTAAAGAACGACCAAAATATAAAACAACAATTTCCTGCACGTTGTGGTAAACCACACAGTCTTGCATATCTTGATGAAATACAGTCCGATTAACACAAAACTTTTTTGATTTGTCTTCCATGCCCACATGAGGGTTTGTGCCAAATTCGGTGCATATCCACCAATAGGTGGCGCTTTTATTGCTAAATGACGAAATGACAGCTTGACTGCCTTCACTTTCATTTCCTCAATGGAAGTTGTTGCAAGTAGAAGCCCGACAGCAGCATGTCACGACAGCAGCATGCCCCGACAGCAGCGCGCCCCGACAGCAGCACGCCCGACAGCAGCACGCCCCGACGCGCGTGGACTGCGAGGGCCCGTTCATCGCTGCTTGCAGCTTTAATTAGGGCCCGAGCAGGGAACCTGCGAGGTCCCTATTGTTTTTCGAATGATTATTAGGGCCCGAGCAGGGAACCTGCGAGGTCCCTATTGTTTTTCGAATGATTATTATTATTATTATTATTATTATTATTATTATTATTATTATTATTATTATTATTTTATTCCTTCGTCCAAAATGATCGCATTTTTCACTGCCTGAATGTGAATGAAAAGTCGATTTTATTTGGCAAAGTCATTAGGCTTGGCGAAAAATTTTATAATCTGTTGTTGTTGTGAACGTGCACCACTAGGTGGCGCTATTATCAAGGAAAGTACGTTTTGGCTAATAACTCCCACATACTTTGTCGCACCTTCAAAAACCTTATATCCACGCGTTCAGTGAATTGTGCTGAATCTCCTGATATAGGCCACGCCTATTTCTGCCTGGCGTTTTTTTTCACTAGCTCGCGAAATGTCGCAAACCTACTTTTTCGAACTCCTCCCAGGCAATTTCACCAATGTGCACCAAACTTTGCACACAGCATCTGTGGACCCTCCTGACAAAAAGTTATTAAAAGAATTTTGATATTCCAAGAAATACTCAAGTTATTAAATAACAAGTTCCTGCAGATTTTGTTCCAAACAGGAAGTGTTGCATATCTCCACATTGGTTTGTCCAAATGATGTCAACCTCAGGATCCTACTTCCTCATGAGGCCCTAAGGCTCTGTGCTAAATTTTGGTTGATGACCACTAGGTGGCGCTCTTTAAATTGAACTATTTTATATCTCAACATCGGTTGGTCGGATTAACACAAAACTTGGTACACTCATTGCCAATGGCCTCCTGAGGATAGCTGACACAGGGGTGACCAATCTGACACTAGGTGGCGCTTTGGTGGCAGTTTCTTTTTATATTTGGCACTGTGCCCACACCATAACACTTATGGATATGAAATTGACAGGGGTGGTATAGACCGGCCCCTGTAACTCACACACCAAAAATGACCAGCAGGGGGCGCTATCATCAACACAAACCGTTTTTGCCTAATAACTCCCACATAATATGGTGCACATTGTTAAACCTTATGTCTACGTGTTCCCTGAATTCAGCTGGACTGTGTGATGTAGGCCACGCCCACTTTCTCGCCAGAACTCAATTGGCAAATTCGCCAAATGTCGCAAACCTACTTTTTCGAACTCCTCCCAGGCAATTTCACCAATTTGCACAAAACTTTGCACACAGCATCTGTGGACCCTTCTGACAAAAAGTTATTAAAAGAATTTTGATATGCCAAAGAATACTCAAGTTATTAAATAACAACTTCCTGTGGATTCGGGTCAAAACAGGAAGTGTTGCATATCTCCACATTGGTGTGTCCAAATGACGTGAAACTCAGGACAGTACTTCCCCATGAGCCCCTAAGGCTCTGTGCAAAATCTTGGCCCATGACCACTAGGTGGCGCTATTTAAATTGAAGTACTTTATATCTCGACATTGGTTGGTCGGATTAAAACAAAACTTGGTACACTGATTGCCAATGGCCTCCTGAGGACAGCTGACGAAGGTGTTACCGATCTGACAATAGGTGGCGCTCTGGTGGCAATTTCATTTTATAATTGGCACTGTGCCCACACCATAACACTTATGGATATGAAACTGATTGGGGTGGTATACACTGGCATCTGTAACTCACACACCAAAAATCACCAGCAGGTGGCGCTATTATCAACACAATACCGTTTTTGGCTATCAGTTAAGACATGCGCGCACAATAACGGGGCAATGGGTCCGGGTAAGGAGCACGCCCCGACGGCAGCACGCCCCGACCCGCGTGGCCTGCGAGGGCCCGTTCATCGCTGCTTGCAGCTTTAATTTATTTTTTGTTATTTGTTTTTTTTTGTCGCAAATGATCGCATTTTTCACTGCCTGAACATACCCCAAAAGTCACCAAACTTGGAATATAGATCAGACCTGGCGAAAAATTTTATAATCTGTTGTCGTTGTGAATTTTCACCGCTAGGTGGCGCTATAGTCAAGGAAAGTGCGTTTTGGCCAATAACTCCCACATACTTTGTCGCACATTCAAAAACCTTATATCCACGCCTTCAGTGAATTGTGCTGAATCTCTTGATATAGGCCACGCCCATTTCCGCCTACCATTTTTTTTTCAAAAATTCGCGAAATGTCGCAAACCTACTTTTTCGAACTCCTCCCAGGCAATTTCACCGATTTGCACCAAACTTTGCACACACCATCTGGGGACCATTCTGACAAAAAGTTATTAAAAGAATTTTGATACGCCCAAGAATACTCAACTTATTAAATAACAACTTCCTGCAGATTTCATTCCAAACAGGAAGTGTTGTATATCTCCACAATGCTGTCTCCAAATGACAAGAAACTCAGTATACTACTTCCCCATGAGCCCCTAAGGCTCTGTGCAAAATTTTGGCGGATGACTCCTGGCGGGTGGCGCTCTTTAAATGTAAGTATTTTATATCTCCACATCGGTTGGTCGGATTAACACAAAACTTGGTACACTCATTGCCAATGCCATTCTGAGGACAGCTGATGAAGGTGTTACCGATCCGACACTAGGTGGCGCTCTGGTGGCAGTTTCATTTAATATTTGGCACTGTGCCCACACCATAACACTTATGGATATGAAATTCATAGGGGTGGTATAGACTGGCCCCTGTAACTCACACACCAAAAATGACCAGCAGGTGGCACTATTATCAACACAAAACCGTTTTTGGCTAGTAACTCCCACATAATATTCCGCACATTGTTAAACCTCATATATACGTGTTCCCTGCATATAGCTGATTTGTGTGCTGTAGGCCCCGCCCACTTTCAAGCTAGAATTCCATTCGCAAATTCGCAAAATGTCGCAAACCTACTTTTTCGAACTCCTCCCAGGCAATTTCTCCGATTTGCACCAAACTTTGCACACAGCATCTGTGGACCCTCCTGACAAAAAGTTATTAAAAGAATTGTGATAGTCTAAAGAACGCCCAAAATATAAAACAACAATTTCCTGCAAATTGTGGTCAAACAGACAGTCTTGCATATCTTGATGAAATACAGTCCCATTACCACAAAACTTTTGCTCATTGTCTTCCATCACTCGGTGACGGCTTCTGCAAAATTTGGTGCCAATCGGACAATAGGTGGCGCTTTTATTGCTAAATGACAAAAGGACGGCTTCACTGCCTTCACTTTTCATTGTAAATTCAGGCTTTCTCCAACAGATGGCAGTGCTGCCTTCCTAATGGATACAAACCTCTGTTTAACAGTCTGTAGGGTCATGCAGTGTAGTTGTCTCATTATTTGTTCTTCATGTACATTGGAGGGAGTTCTTCGAACTTCAGCGTACATTATTTACTACCGGTAGGAGCAGCCGACCCAAACACGGACAGTTAAGACATGCGTGCACAATAATTGGGCAATGGGGCCGGGTAAGAAGCACGGCCCGACGCGCGTGGACTGCGAGGGCCCGTTCATCGCTGCTTGCAGCTTTAATTTTTATTTTTATTGTTCCCAAATGATCGCATTTTTCACTGCCTGAACATACCCCAAAACTCACCAAACTTGGAAAATAGATCAGACCTGGCGAAAAATTTTATAATCTGTTGTCATTGTGAACTTTCACCACTAGGTGGCGCTATAATCAAGGAACTCGCGTTTTGGCTAATAACTCCCACATACTTTGTCGCACATTCAAAAACCTTATATCCACGCGTTCAGTGAATCTTGCTGAATCTCCTGATATAGGCCACGCCCATTTCCGCCTACCGTTTTTTTTCGCTAGCTCGCAAAATGTCGCAAACCTACTTTTTCGAACTCCTCCCAGGCAATTTCACCGATTTGCACGAAACTTTGCACACCGCATCTGTGGACGCTCCTGACAAAAAGTTATTAAAAGAATTTTAATACGCCAAGGAGTACTCAAGTTATTAAATAACAACTTCCTGTGGATTCGAGTCACAACAGGAAGTCTTGCATATCTCCACATTGGTTTGTCCAAATGATGTGAAACTCAGGATACTACTTCCCCATGAGCCCCTAAGGCTTTGTGCAAAATCTTGGCCCATGACCACTAGGTGGCGCTATTTAAATTGAAGTATTTTATATCTCAACATCGGTTGGTCGGATGAAGACAAAACTTGGTACACTCATTGCCACTGCCCTCCTGAGGACAGCTGACAAAGGGGTCACCAATCTGACACTAGGTGGCGCTCTGGTGGCAGTTTCTTTTTAGATTTGGCACTGTGCCCACACCATAACACTTATGGATATGAAATTCATAGGGGTGGTATAGACCGGCCCCTGTAACTCACACACCAAAAATCACCAGCAGGTGGCGCTATTATCAAGAAAAAACGTTTTTTGCTAATTACTCCCACATAATATGGTGCACATCGTTAAACATTATATCTATATGTTCCCTGAATACAGCCGAACCGTGTGATGTAGGCCACGCCCACGTTCGCACTGAATTTCCATTCGCAAATTCGCCAAATGTCGCAAACCTACTCTTTCGAACTCCTCCCAGGCAATTTTTCCAATTTGCACCAAACTTTGCACGCAGCATCTGTGGACCCTCCTGACAAAAAGTTATTAAAAGAAATGTGCTAGTCCACAGAACGCCCAAAATATAAAACAACAATTTCCTGCACACTGTCGTCAAACAGACATTCTTGTGTATCTTGATGAAATACAGTCCGATTAACACAAACCTTTTCCCAGTTGTGTTCCATGGCAAGATGAGCATTTCTACAAAATTTCTTGCAAATCGACCAATAGGTGGCGCTTTTATTGCTAAATGACGAAACAGCAGCTTCACGGCCTTCAGTTCTGTTTCCTCTACGGAAGTTGTTGCATGAACAAGCCTCGACAGCAGCATGCCCGGACAGCAGCATGTAACGACAGCAGCATGACCCGACAGCAGCACGTCCCGACAGCAGCACGCCCTGATGCGCGTGGACTGCGAGGGCCCGTTCATCGCTGCTTGCAGCTTTAATTCTTATTTTTAGTTTTCCTTCCTCCAAAATGATCGCATTTTTCACTGCCTGAACATACCCCAAAACTCACCAAACTTGGAATATAGGTCAGACCTGGCGAAAAATTTTATAATCTGTTGTCGTTGTGAATTTCCACCACTAGGTGGCGCTATAATCAAGGAAAGTGCGTTTTGGCTAATAACTCCCACATACTTTGTCGCACATTCAAAAACCTTATATCCACGCATTCACTGAATTATGCTGAATCTCCTGATATAGGCCACGCCCATTTCCGCCAACCTTTTTTTTTCGCTAGCTCGCGAAATGTCGCAAACCTACTTTTTCAAACTCCTCCCAGGCAATTTCACCAATTTGCACAAAACTTTGCACACAGCATCTGTGGACCCTTCTGACAAAAGTTATTAAAAGAATTTTGATACGCCAAAGAATACTCAAGTTATTCAATAACAACTTCCTGTGGATTCGGGTCAAAACAGGAAGTGTTGCATATCTCCACATTGGTGTGTCCAAATGACATGAAACTCAGGATACTACTTCCCCAAGAGCCCCTAAGGCTCTGTGCAAAATCGTGGCCCATGACCACTAGGTGGCGCTATTTAAATTGAAGTATTTTATATCTCGACATTGGTTGGTCGGATTAACACAAAACTTGGTACACTGATTGCCAATGGCCTCCTGAGGACAACTGACGAAGGTGTTACCGATCTGACACTAGGTGGCGCTCTGGTGGCAGTTTCATTTTATAATTGGCACTGTGCCCACACCATAACACTTATGGATATGAAACTGATTGGGGTGGTATAGACTGGCCCCTGTAACTCACACACCAAAATTGACCAGCAGGTGGTGCTATTATCAACACAAAACAGTTTTTGGCTAATAACTCCCACATAATATGGCACACATTGTTAAACCTTATATCTATGTGTTCCCTGCATTCAGCTGAATTGTGTGATGTAGGCCACGCCCACTTTCGCGGAAAATTTACATTCGCTAATTCGCAAAATGTCTTTTTCATACTCCTCCCAGGCAATTTCTCCAATTTGCACCAAACTTTGCACACAGCATCTGTGGACACGCCTGACAAAAAGTTATCAAAAGAATTGTGATAGTCCAAAGAACGACTAAAATATAGAACTACAACTTCCTGCACATTGTGGTCAGACACACAGTTCTTCATATCTCCACCAAATACAGTCCGATTAACACAAAACTGTTCTGATTTGTGTTCCATGCCCACATGAGGGTTTGTGCAAAATTCAGTGCATATCCACCAATAGGTGGCGCTTTTATTGCTAAATGACGAAATGACAGCTTGACTGCCTTCACTTTCATTTCCTCAATGGAAGTTGTTGCATGAAGAAACCCCGACAGCAGCATGTCACGACAGCTGCATTTCCTGACAGCAGCATGTCACGACAGCAGCACGCCCCGACCCGCGTGGACTGCGAGGGCCCGTTCATCGCTGCTTGCAGCTTTAATTTAATTATTTAAATTGAACACCGGCCCTCGCGGCCCAAAAGTCAGACCGGCCCACCGGGAATTGTACAGATATTCCACTTGGTCGAATTATGCAAAGTTAATTCTAGACAGTCAAATCATCAGATGGTTTTTCTGAATGCACTTTAAGTACATGTTTAGAGACTCTACCAGGTAAATGTTAGTGATTCATTGGTATTTAATGTTGACAAAATAAACAGTTTAATTGTATTGTATTTTAGCTGTGTGGTTTGTGATAAAAGTAAATTAAATGCATATAGAAAATGATTATTTATTTAGTAACATTTGTCAAAAGAAAATTAGCAACATTTACGTAATTATAGTGAGTAATATAACTTTGTAACGTAATGTAACTGAAAATGTCAAACAAAAAAATGTAATAAAATGTACTTCTTTACTTCATAACAGTAAATATTACAGATACATAAGATTTACTTAATAGTTTGATTACAGTGACTTTCCTGTCTATGAAAAAATTAATTGAATTTACTTAATTAGTTTAGATAAATATAAATTAAAACTTAGATATAATTAAGTAACATTTACTTTATATCTTCTAAGTTAAACAGTAAGTAGATTTTACTTGATACTGGCAGGTGAGTTGTACTTGATATTACAGCAGTAAAATTTACTTAAAAAGTGTTATATTGCAAATTGTTATGAGGATTTTATCAAGTAAATCGTACAAGTTAGTTTTATCAGGAACTGTTTGATGAAACTGTTAATGTGCTTAAGACAACTAATGTCTCATGTGTTGATGGTTTGAAAAGCCACTGTCCTTTACACAGACTTGCCCATTTTCATCCTGCAAAAGGGTTTCCACCTGATTTTCTGCATGAATTGTACCTGTGGAACTATGCATGTGTCTTTCAGATTTGATTGCTAAACATTATTTCACGCTGAATTACCTTAATGATGGAATAGCATTATTTCCCTTTCAATTTTATGACAAAACTAACAGACCACAGAAAATACAAATAAACTTTTCAAAAAAAGGAACAATTGGTGGCAACGGACATGAAAACTGGGTACTTCTGAGATTTCTGCCACTGTTGATTGGCAACTGTATTCCAGAAAGTGAAAAAACTTGGTCTGTGATTCTTGAATCGAAAGACATTGTGGAGCTGTTATCAAGCCCCTCATTCACAAGAGAAACCTTGTGCTACCTACAAGCCAAAATCTCTGACCACAGGCAGTTGCTTTTCGAAATATTTCCTGGCACAAAATTGCACCTTAAACATCTTGAACATTATCCTGTGCTGATCAAGAAATTTGGTCCTCTGATAGACTTCTGGGCAATACGATTTGAGGCGAAACATTCTTTCTTTAAGAAAGTGGTTCACAATGCCAGCAACTTCAAAAACATTCTACACACTTTTGGGATGCTGCTATCAGAAAGGCTATACGGGACAAGTTTAAAGGACTTGACTCTGTTTTTCTCACCTCCACTGTTTATGTAAATGGGACAAAATATTCTAAAGGAATGGTGCTCTCAGTTGGACAGACAAGTGGACTCCCAGATTTTGGGATTATACTGGAGATCTGTGTAGTGGATGGTTGCATATGATTTATTTTGGAACTATTTACAGCAGTCTTCCTGGAGCAGCTCAGGTGTTATCAGCTCGCCAGAAGAGACCCAATAATGACCCTATAGGAACTGTGATCCTGACAATCTGAATGACTTCATCCTCCTTTCTGCATACCCTGTTGAAGGAAAGCTGCTCATCACTCCAAGAACATTCATGTTATATTAAGGTAATGTTTGATTGGGGAGAGTTGTGTCGTACATTTAAACACATTATTCATCTTTGGACCACATAGGCCTTTTTCACAACAGCCAATCTGACATTCCATTGCATAGTAAACAGATGTAATTTAATAAAATGAGTTATAGCTCTATTCTGTTTAGGTTCTGTTCATGTTATGATATTGTGCATGCTGACTCACAGGAATGAATGTGACACTAAAAAGAACTAGACAATGGTTTGATCAGTTACACCTGTGTTTGCCCAACCATGACGTCAGAATGGCTGCTAATGAAAAAGGCCAATGAGGATGAGGATAATGATTGCTTTACTGATGCAATCACATACACTCTATTGCATAACATGCACCTCTTATACACTTTCTTGCATTTAGCCTCTGCTGTTTCTAACTTTTTATTTACTTCCTTTATATTCACAGATTCAGAGATTTTTAACGTAAAATATTGTCCTGTTTGTTCACTGTGTTTCAGCTCATGGCGCCGCCTAAATGATGCTTCTCAGAGTTATTGTCTCACCTCAGGAAATTAGGCGTGTCACCCTACCGAATGTTCCCCCATCAGTTGATGAGCTATGTATAGCACTGCACAACTCTCTGGGCCTCTAAGGGAACTTCATATTACAGTTTGAAGATCTAGACTTTGGGAATGAGCTCTGCAATTTGACAGACATCAAGGATCTTCCAACGGGCCGAGCCACACTGAAAATTTCTTTCACGTTTTCTGAACCACTTTCTGACTCAACATTGGACACTGCAAGCCTCAGCTCACCGTGTAGTAGTGACTCATCCAAATGGCCCGATCCCTTTGTCATTCCAGATTTCAAGAAATGTACACTCCACTAGAATAAATATACATATATACAGAGCAATAAATAATGCCAAAGTGGAAAACTTTGTGTCTGACAGTCAGAGCGAGGAAGTCAGGAATGATTTGATCTGTGGCGCTCTGTGGTGCATCTTGGTGGGATTAGTCTAGTGCTGAATGTACTTCTGTGGCTGACCACCACGTCATGGAGTGGATGGGAGCCATTGTCCAAGATGACATGTAACTTGGACAGCATCCTCCTCTCTGACACCACCGTCAGAGAGTCCAGCTCTCCACTCCCACAATATCACTGGCCTTGCGGATCAGTCTGTTCAGTCTTTTTGCGTCCGCTACCCTCAGCCTGCTGCCCCAGCACACAACAGCATAGAGTATAGCACTGACCACCACAGACTCATAAAACATCCCGAGCATAGTCCGGCAGATGTTGAATGACCTCAGTCATCTCAGAAAATAGAGACAACTCCGTCCCTTCCTGTAGAGGGCGTTAGTGTTTTTAACCCAGTCCAGTTTATTATCAATGTGGGCTCCCAGATACTTGTAATCCTCCACAATATCCACACTGACCCCCTGGATGGAAACTGGGGTCAACAGCACCTTGGTCCTCCTCAGGTCTACAACCAGTTCCTTGGTCTTTGTCACATTGAGCTATAGATATGTTGGGACCGTCCACATGGTTCTGACGTCGGATCGGCCCGCGTGTAGCTCAATGCTTAGCGGCCTCGTTGCACTTACAAAGCCTTATAAACAAAGGAAAGTGCAACGACCCTTATGTCCCATAGGTGGCGCCTGCTTGTCACAGCCCCCCTACGCCTTTCGCCTACGCAACTATTACTCTAAGGGAGCATACAGATGTCTGGATTTATTTTTCCCGCCTAGACCGCAGTCTTTCATCTCGCTGGACGAGCCAAAACTGCGCCGTGTTCACCAAACACGCTCCGGATACTGAAAAGATGCTGTGCAACCAGCCTCTCTTTACCTGCCCGCAGAAGGAGGATATTTTTATTTTTCCTCAGAAAACGCCCGCTTTTGCCCGTTTTCTTATTGCCCATGTCGACTACACTGTCTTAACAGCATTGCAGGACGCTGCAATCGCCTTTCATCCACGCCGAGGAAGCGAGCTGGATTAAGGAAGACACGACTACAAATGAGGCTTATTTAGTGTCTGGGCAGATACTATAAGTTAACGTGTATTGTATGCTTGTGAGCTACATTGTTCTTTGTGACTTTTATGGACCGCCGTGTCCCTCTTTTTATTGCTGTTCGTTTTACGTGGTAAAACATGTTGTTTGCTTTCCCTTTTCGCTCATTATGAGCTGATTTGAGCCCCTCCACGTCGTGGAGCGGGAGTGTTAGCTTAGCCGCCGCTAAGGGTGTTAGCCCTTTGTCTTCCTCCCACTTTCTCTCTCTCTCTTTAACTAACCCACATGTACATGTACACACATATTAGAGGTTACGCGCGCGCACACACGTAATCTTATGAGCGACCTGTTGGAGACTTATGGTTAATGACCTTGCTATAACATAAAATACGTGTGTCTCGTGACATCTCCCTTTTATGATTTCAGAGACGGACGCCTCGTGGTAGCACGTCCACCTTTTGTGGAACAGTAGGTCACTTTCCCTACAAATTCATCTCGTGTGCAATCAAAGTGCACACGAGGCCAACGGTGGTGTAACCATTGCCGTTGTTCAAATCTCGCATGTTCGTTCATTTGACTAGCTTAAGGTGACGTATTCACGTCCACCATTTTTGGAATTCTAGACATATGATTCAGCAAAATCTATTGTCCTTTTTGAATTTGTATCCACGCGTGACTTCTCCAAGTCACATTTCGGCCATTTTTGTAGTCAAACGAACGTGAGTTCCCCATTTCCGGTTTGGCCATTTTTGTAGTCCTTTCAACGGAACACTCCGTCACGTCACCCTCCAAGGGAGCGTGACCGCCATTTTGGCTCTCGGCCATCTTGTTTCTTTGACTACAACCACCATCTTGGCTCCTCTTTCTTTGTCCCTGACACACACACACACACACACACACACACCCATGCTTGTTTGTTATTTGTGCTTGAGTTTGTCTTAGTTTAGTTTCATAGTTTAACTGCTTTGGTTGAGTAATTGATTTGTGTTTATTGAAGGTATCATTGATTTAATCAAGTTGCTAACAATAATAAAGTCTATTATATTGTACATAGCAGTTTTCTGTGATTATTTTGTGCATATGTTTTGTGGCATTTATTGGTTGTGATGGTCAGTGCTTGGATTCATTTCCTTCACTGTTCCTTTAATTGTAAATATTTTATAAATATTTACATTTAAAGTGAGCCCTTCTTATGAGACTAATTTTGGTCTGGTTATTGGTCCCTGATTTCAGGGTCGTGCCCCGTTTTTAACAATTTGAAAACTAATTTTATTAATTTTTATTTTATTAATTTTAATAATTATTTTCAATAATTATTAATTCCTAATAACCACACCTGCCCTACCATCCATTCCCAACAGATGGTTCCACTCACACCATGTGACAAAGTCCTGTACTCATCCTCAGCAATTACTCAACCAAAGCAGTTTTTTTATGTAAAGCACATTGAGTTGCTGTGACTTTGGTTTTCTATTATTGTGAATAGTAATTTTTGCTGGATTTTTATTGATCATTGTGATAGTTGGGCGACTCGGACCAATTCAGGGCAGAGTAATACCGGGTTCTGGGAACGTCGGAGCTAATAGGAAAAAAAGGTGTTTTTTCCTATTAAGCTGTTTTACCGCTGGATTGGGGGCCAACTCAGGGCCGAGTGGAACCAAGTGGAGACAAGGGGTCTCTTAAGGTTATCACCGCTGGTTGGCTGCTTTTTCAGAATTTGTAGCGTAAACAAACTGAATTCGCGGTGACGACCGGGTCTTAAGGATAATTATAAAGTGCACTGGAATGAGTGACAAGTAGAACAATGGGAGGTAAATCCAGCAGGAAACCTATTCTATTTTAGCATACTTTCCTATTTCTTAACTTGTTTTAATGTTTTGTTTTAATGTTTTTTATTTCTTAACTTGTTTTAATGTTTTGTTTTAATGTTTTTTTAAATGCTTTTACTGTAATTGTATGCACCTGTAAAGCACTTTGAGTTGCCTTGTGTCTGAATTGTGCTATACAAATAAACTTGCCTTGCCTTGCCTTGCCTTGCCTTGCCTTCACTGATACATGCAACTATTGCTGAGTCATCCGAGAACTTCTGGAGATGACAGGTCTCTGTGCAGTAGTTGAAGTCTGTGGTGTAGAGGGTGAAGAGGAAGGGAGAGAGGACAGTCCCCTGTGGGGCCCTGGTGTTGCTGACCACTCTATCTGATACACAGTGTTGTAAGCGCACATACTGTGGTCTGGGTAATTACTGTCAGAAAATGATGGCAGCTGGATGCCCCTTAATTATTGTAAATGAAAGAAAAAATGGAGAAGGAAACAGCAAGCCAATCAAGAAGTCAAAAAAGGGAGAGATCCACTACTTGCCAGAACCACCTGAGGTGGTTGGTGCCCAGGCTTTTGGCGCTGTACAAAGATGCCGCATCAAAGAGGAGGCTGGTCCTGAGCAGTGTATTGGAGTATCTTCAAAAGGAGGTATTAAGTAAATTGGGAGGAAAAAACTCTTCTTAAAAATGTGTACTAAAATTATGATTCTATTTTGGGTATTGCAGTCACCTACTCTTGCCTGTTTTTGTTTTACAATCCAAAACAGAAGATCAGCTGCCCTGATTGGTCTTCCATGCTATCTTGGAGGAGAAGTCCTGCAACATAATCAGGATGTGTGATGTAAGACACTTTATTTACACATTTCATACTACACTCATTTGTTTTAAGTTGAAATGTGAATAAGGTAACATTTTTTTATGCTCATTACAGGTGTTGCCACACCAAAAGCTTCACTCCTGTTTACAGAAAATTTTGTAAAAATGCGTATTATTGGATGAGATAGTTATGGCAATGGCATAGCAGCAGTGCTGGCAATAGCATAATTAGTATGAGCATTGATGTATACTGTATATGTTCCACAACACCATACCACAACCAGTGCCCTCACTCATACACACACGCTTACTCTAGAGCAAAACACTGAACATATTAATTGTTGAGTTTTACTGATTCTATATAACAAAGGACTTTATTTACTTTAATGGTAATTTGGAAGCTGTAATTTACATAAAATGTCTTTGAAATGAGTTCTAAGTAAACATTTTACAGTCTATTTATTAGAATGCCAGTGATGTTTTAAACTTGGAGATGTTAGTTTATAACTGTATTGTATGTCTTCATATGTCTTCAGGCTCATGGAGAAACCCTTGACATGATGATGAAAGGAATGCAAGTTGGACTGTTGATAAGACACAAAGGCCCCCTGCATGATGCATTTCCTTTGGAAATATTTAACGTGGCTGTGGTAGTAGAGGAGAAGATCATCCTGCATGATCTGAGAGATGTCTCCACAGGCTTTGCCATGCAAATGGGCACAATCTACTGCCTGAACCTCGAGTACCCCTGTGATATGAAGTACTCTTTTGAATTCCTTCAGAGGGTCACCATGAACATAAAACCGGACCAGTGCTCAGCAAGAATCCATGGGCTCAGAAATAAACTGCTTAGATTTCGCCTTTAAAGGTGAGCCTTTTAAGCCCATACCAGGACAATGGTGTTATTCAGGACTCTTGCATCGTTCTTTGCATGAACATTGTCCTTGTTTTCAGTTTGGTTTGCGCTAACTATGGGTGACAAATTAAAAATGTGAAAACCCTTAACTGAAGAAACATTAAGATGGAAGTTAAATATATAGTTTTATGAAGCTCAGAGATTCCACATTTTGTCTCTGTGTATCCTCATGCTACCTTTACAGATTAACACGTTGTTTTATGGGTGGTTATGGTGTACATCTTTCTAGTTAATATTGAGAGTTTATGAACCTGTTATTTCATATTTTGCCACAATGTACAACTCCTGCCCATCTGTCATCCGTTTTGCACCAAACCCAGTTGTCAGCATCTGTGGGGCCCATGTGTTTTTTATATAACTGTTCTGGTTAGGGCATGTTTAAGATGCATCAATGTGCAACATAGTTCTTGTTATATCAAGATTTTATGAACCAGTTACCATCGTCTGACATTTGCCTCTTTATACAGTCCCACACCACCTTTGTCCGTCTCATTCTTTCTTTCTACAGCTCCACCTTTTGTTTCTCTGTCTACAACCTTACCTTGTGTCTGTCTGTCTATCTGTCTGTCTACAACCCCTCTGTCTCTGTCTGTGTACAACCCCCCAGCGCCTCCACTGGTATGTGGGACTGGTATGTCGGACCATGTTGGTGTTATTCCTACAACATTATAATTAGTGTTGGGAGGCTAAATATGATATTGTAGAACAAACCAACATAGCAATATTGTAAAGTGCATGTAGGTCCGAGGTGTGAATCACAGCTAATAGGGTCTGAAGGCATGTTTAAAATGTGCTCATTCGTACTACTATTAAATAAATGTTATATTTTTGAGATTCAAGAATTCAGTGTGATGTTTGAGAGAGTGTGCAAACTTGCAATTATCAGTCAAGATAACTTATACATGTAAATTGAAACAAATCTGGAGTTTAAATCCCCTTAACTTGAGTTGTATAAATGTAGTTAAGTTATTTTAACTTGAAACTGTGAGTTACAATAATACAGAAATGTGTTTGTACAACTAGGTAATAAAAGTTTTCTCGCATTCATAATGTAAAATAAGTTGTTAATAAGTTGAAAGAACAAGTGATTAAAAGTTTAGTCAACTTCATAACGTGATAAACAATGTTGACTTTAACATTCTAGTTAAATCAATGTTATTAAATTTAATTTCTGAGTTGAAACAAAGATAAATGTCAAGTTGAGTTAACTGACATTTTCAAGGCAGCAGGTGAACTTGCATTTTCAAGTTAAACCAGTATGAAATGTTTTACAGTGTCATGAAAAGAAGAGCAGTAGCCTCATTTCAATTCGTGCCTCCAACAAGCATGACTGAAGGAGGACAAATAAGAGATTATCCACACAAGAAACATCCCCAGTAATCTCGTAATGATTAATTGGGGCTCCACTTGGCCAACTCTGGTACAAATACTCTATTTTTGCTATGAGCCCTCTGTATA
Source organism: Pagrus major (assembly GCF_040436345.1). NCBI lineage: Eukaryota > Metazoa > Chordata > Actinopteri > Spariformes > Sparidae > Pagrus > Pagrus major. Next base: position 1,922,647 of record NC_133231.1, read on the forward strand.
CGTAGTACAACACTTTTGGTTTCACATGGGAATTAGTCTCCTGGGTCAGAGGGCAATTTTTGTCTCAACTATCCACCACAATCTCTTCCAAACACAGACTTTCTTGCTCTTTATACTATATCAGCAGACTTTTATCCATAAAATGGATGGCTTAAAATTAAGCAGAAAATGTTGTATTGTGATGACACACAGTAAGACTTAAGACATTGGCATGTTTTTTAAGCCATTTGAAGAGACCAGACTGCAAGGACAGTGCACATTAATAAACATTACAGTAAATGCACTAGAGTTATCCAAGAGGCCATTTTTTCCTTGACAGATGTTACAAAGTATACTAAAATCTATCACAAATCTGACAGTTATGTTAATCATAGGCATTACTTGGATGCCTAACATTGCACTGTCATCAGCAACTATTTCATAGAATGAAGTAAAGGTGTTTGGGAAAAACAACATTGATTGTAAAGAAGCAGGGAAATGCATTACAAGGTTGGAACATGATGAAAAAGCACTTCTTTCTTTTCCATTGCCAAGTTGGTCACAAAAGGATACCCCAGGATGTAATATCACTCCTGCTCCTGCATTTAATTCTGACTCCTGAGCCATGCTCCCTTCTAAAACCCTCTGACCCTGCTTTGGTGGACAGCCTGTACTGGCTGATACTGAAGGACCTCTGGACTCTTTAAGAAACCAACTCAGAAGGGCACGACTTACTCTTTGGCAAAAGGCCCAACAAGGGGTCTGTATTGAGAATTCTGGCCTGACTAGATGACCAGTATTGACCTTTGAATGAATGTGTTATTCTGCTTTGGGGTCTGAGATAAACAATAGATTGGGAAATACGAATGACACCACACCTAATAAGCACACTCACACATAACAGCATGGAGATGCCAAAACTTTCCAGAACGGTGAGAAACAGGAAACTTACACTCCAAATCAACACATAGGGTCATGTCAAAGAACACACACACACACGCACTTGCAGGAGCAAACACGCACAGGAAATATTATTGGAAAGTGCATGAAATACTAGGAAAGATATGGAACAATGAGACAAGGGTCATCGTGACATTTTGGTGATGGTCCAGGTCATCACTACGCAAGTGTGATTGTGCAAACAGATGTCGAGGCATATAAATGTCTGGTCAGTCCAGGAATAAACAGAGCCCACTTTCTACAAACCTTGCCTCTGTGTCGTCTTTCTGAGGGTTTCGATTTGTTGTATACATTCTCTACAACATCTGCTATTATTGTTTGAAGATATGAGTGAGCATGTTTTTGCTCTCATTTCAAACAGTGTAGAATGCTGTTTGGGAAATTAACTTCTATTCATGTGTGTGTGAGTGACTTAAAGGGAGAGAGAGGCTTTTTCACCCACTACGGGTGAAGGAATATCTAATTCTTTCTCTCTGAGATAAGAAGCTGCTGGTGGATCTTCAATCTCAAGATGAGCTCAGGAACGGAAATGTATACTTCTAAGCAGCAGAAAGTAATATCCTGTCCAGAGGTTCACCAGAGCAAGAGATGATGTAAAATCAAGTTCTTCCCCCTCCCCAACACATATCAGTGTTCCCTTTATTACCATTTTCTCAAATTCTATTCTTTCCTGTCCTGACTAACTCTTTCAGTTACATTCACATGATTTCACTTGTGACTCCACATTAATTTCAATAAATGAGGTACGGATTTTAAATGGGGATGTAAAAATAATTCTTGTACTTTTAAACAATGAACAAAATGAGATTTGTTCACCCACTGGTGGAGCCCAAACTCCGTGGCTATGGCTGTTGGCTTTTAGTGAACTGCTGTAGCTGGCGGGCTAATTGTTGACTGTAAGAGGGAAGAAATTATTTATTTTTTGTGTAGCAGTTAATATTGTGACAGAAAAGGTTAACAAAGTGATAGATGCATATAGCCAATAAGCTACACTTAACTACAAAAAATAATTACAATAAAAAAAGTTAAACAAACTAATCTATGAATATCGCTATTATTATATATCATATAATATCATGTTATAGATCTATTATTGAAGTATATTTCACAAAAATAATTTCACATTTGAGTAACATATCATATTTTGTAATATTTACTTGATATTTTCTGTTTTGTTTTTTTTGTTTTTCAGAATATTTGAGAATAGAGTAATTATACCTATCAGTTTCAATGACTACAGTTATTAAATATTCCAAATCAGTATTCTTCAACATCAACAACTTAAGAAATTGAGAAAGTTTTGCACTAAACATCATGACATTGACAACATTGACATTGACTGTCGTGGCAAAGAGAACATCCTCGAAGGATAACATAAACATAAAATAGACACGGCAGTCTACATCACTTCAAGACCTATTAAAATTCAAAGTAGACAGTCTAACACCACAGGCTGTCACGGTGCTACTGTCTGGTTGTTTTTCTGTTTTCTGTGTTCTGTTCTCCCTATCTGCCTTTCCCCCCACCTTTCTCCCTCACCTGTTCCTTTCCCTGTGTGTGCGTGTCTGTGGGTGTGGTGGCAGCAGCAGCCGCAGCAGAGTGGCGCACCTGTCTCATCATCCTCCTGCTATATTACCCCGGGCTTTCCACTACTTCAGTGCCAGATTATTACGTTTTGTACAGTGACTACAGAGTGCCACTCTTTAGTGTTTTCTTGAATCTCAGAGTATTTCGTGTTTCAGTCTTTTTGCCTTTGTGCTAATGCCCTTGTGTTTGTTGGCTGCTGCAGAAACCTCCAGTGCCATTCTGCTGTGCTTCCTGCTTGCCTGCTCTCCTGAGTTCCTCCACGCTGGCTCCAGTCAACCCTGCTTGCCTGCCTGTAAGCCCGGTTTTCTCATCTACGTTTCCCTCCATGAAAACTCGTTCTTACAATAAATCCTTTACTCACTGACTTCCTGTCTCCGATCTCTGCATTTGGGTCCTAAGAAAAACCCCCACCTGTAACAGAATAATCTGGCCATAATTGACCCAGCAGTTAACATCCTTGAGATGATAGGATGGTTTCAGGACATGTTGGTGAATCCCACTTGTATGGATTGTCAGGTGCCTGCTAACCACCAGCCTGTTAGCCATCCGTTAGCTCCAGTGTTTGCTAGCTGTCTACCCGCTAGCCTCCTGTCAGCTCCAGGGCCTGCCAGTCCCCAGGTATCTCCCTTCTTGGGATCCCGGCTGGTGTACAAGGTACCCCAACCCCCCGAAAAAGCGACGTTTCCGGCTGCGTCCTGGATCCCTGAGGTCTGGCTCCCTGTTCTGCTGTTCCTTGCAGCTGCCCAGGGCTTCATCTTCGCTGCTGTCCAGCGACCCGGAGCCGTGCCTGCCCAGAGCCCCAGCTCCAGTGCCGGCACCTGCTGGGTTTTCCCCGTAGTGGCATGGCTGACACCTCGGCTGACTCCTGTTCCTGCTCCTACGTTGGCGGTCCAGCCGACACCTGCCAGTGTTTTCTCCTTTAGCGGCATGGCTGACAACCCGGCTGACACCTGTTCCTGCTCCTTCGTCGGCGGCCAGGTCGACACCTGTTCCTGCTCCTTCGGCGGCAGCCTGGTCAACACCTGCCAGTGGTCCCCAGTTGGCGGCCCGGTCGACACCTGTTCCTGCTCCTCCATCGGCAGCCTGACTGACACCTGTTCTTGCTCTTCCGTCGGCGGCCTGGCCGACACCTGTTCCTACTCCCCCGTGGTCCACCTGCCAGTGTTTCTATGTCAGCGGTCCAGCCGACACCTGGCAGTGGTTCCCGTCCCTCGGTCGGCGGCCCGACTGACACCGGTTCCCATCCCTTGGTCGTAGGTCCGACCGAGTCCTGTTCCTGTCCCTCGGCCAAGTGTTTCCCCACCTCCCGCTCATCCTCCGGAGGGTCTCAGCCTTTGCTGCCGGCCTCCAGAGGGTCTCAGCCTTCGCCGCCGGCCTCTAGTGGGTTCCAGCCGTCACCTACGGCCTCCAGAGGGTTACAGCCATTGCCTATGGCCTCCAGTGGGTTCCAGCCGTCACCTACGGCCTCCTGCTAGACCTCCAGAGGGCTTCCGCCATCGCCTGCAGCCTCCAGAGGGCTTCCGTCTTTGCCGCAGACCTCCTGATCGGCCACTGCCCCTCACCCCGACCTCCTGGTTTCCCCCCGAACTGAACGCATTCCCTCCATGAGAACTCATTTTTACAATGAATCCTTTACTATCCTATGCTCAGGATGTTTTATGATCCCACCAAGATGCACCACAGAGCGCCACAGGAAATCATTCCTGCCTATGGTTATCAAACTGTGTAATTCCTTGCTCTGAGTGTGGCATTATTGCTCTGTGTATATGTATATTTCTTGTATTTTTGTTTTGTTTTTGTTGATATTGATATTGATATTATTATTATTATTATTATTATTATTATTATTATTATTATTATTGTTGTTGTTATTATTGCTATTACTATTATTTTTATTTCTGCATATTCTGAACTTCAAATGGGAGCAGCTGTAACACAAACAATTTCCCCTCGGGATAATAAAGTTTTTCTGATTCTGATTCTGATTCTGCTACTCACTGACTTCCTGTCTCCGATCTCTGCATTTGGGTCCTAAGAAAAACCCCCACCTTAACACAGGCAGTGACACAGACTGGTGCAGAGATTCGGTAAACATGCAGTTAATCATAGATTAATATGACACGGTAATTGATTTCTTTATAACCATCCATTATTATAATGGATGTTTCACTCACCAGTTGTTGTCCCTGTTCAACCTGTTGTAGTTTAATTTAGTCCTTTAATGTAATCCACTGTCCTCCATAGAACAAAATCATCCAAACAAGTTTAACTAAAAAATATCACGGTCCCTTTTTAAAACTTGTTGTGGACGCAGTTTTGTTGAAAGGAAGAGCCAGATGAGAAGAAAAATGTAAGAACACAGGAGGCAGGTAAACTTTTGCTATTTCCTGCTACTTTAGTGCACCTGGATTGTACTCTCTCTTCATTTCAAGCAGGAGAGACTAGTGAATGGAGTAAAGATGTTTATTACAGCAGATGATATGTGATGTGAAGTGGGGGAAAAAAATGGTGTGTGAATGTTTGATATTCGCGACAACTCAAGCTGAAATGCAACAAAAATAATGCATGGACGCGAGCAAAACAGCAGCATGTATGAACTAAAGGCAGGGGCCCAATCATATTTAAAAAGACAGCAGCAATATCTGCTGAGCAGCTGATATCAATTGACAGCTCTAGATAATGACAGGCAATTATGAGTAAACATGAGACGAGTAAATGAAAGGATGGTATGAGAAATAAACTGAAGACTGAGAATGTGAAAGAGTAGTCTTCCGGTCTGAACTTTCTGTAGAGCTTATTTTTACCACCAAGCTTGCTAAAAGAAACATATCAGTCATGCATGTAGGAATGGCCCATATTTCCCATCAAGCAGAGTGCTTGACAGGATATTTTGTTAGATGCTAGTGGTCAACGGCAGTATTGGGGAGTATGAATATGTAACAGGATTATATAATCAGGTTACCAAAAAAGGTGACTGTTGTCCAGTAAAGTTACAGAAAAAAAGATGTAATGAGATTACAGATACAACTAGTAGTACACTAGTCTGTAACCACATTCACAAACATACACACTTGTTATTAAGATTAAATAAAAGTGATCTTATTGTAGTGCTTCATGCAACATGAATAGGAAGTTTGGGTTAAATTTGGCTATCAATAATAATTAATGATTGTGAGGGACAATTTAATTATAATAAATAATAAGATCCAATTTTCATTAGATCCCTTGAAGAAGGGAAAAGACAGCCAATTCACCAAATCAGTCTCATTAAAAGGTACTAAACTGTCAGTTTGTAACTCTGATTAATAATTAACTTAATAACTACAACCTAAATTACCATAACAGCTAGTAATGATCGAACGATTTCGGAGTCCCTGACAGCGTAAAGGTTGGCAACATTCACGCTTGTACAATATTAAATAGTCAGCATGAAGGTTCAAAAGTCTTTTATTTAACACAAAATGAAAACACCATCTAACTAACATGTACTGTGTGTGTGTGTGTGTGTGTGTGTGTGTGTGTGTGTGTGTGTGTGTGTGTGTGTGCCTGGAAGAACAAAAGCAAAATGGTGGCTAGGGTTTAAAGTACCACGCCGCATGGCATGGACAAAGGAAGACTACAAACAAAATGGCTGATCAAAAGGGAACTACAAGATTGCTGATCGAAGGGTTGGACTCAGGTCCAAGATGGTGGATCACCACTTGTTTCTTTGATAGGAGAGAACAAAGAAACAGTAGTGGTGCTCACTGATATCACATGTGGGTATGATATGCTCCAGGCTGAAGGAGTGTGTGTGCGTGTGACATTATGCCACGTTATAGAAGATGGTTAGTTGCATGCAAAGACCCTGAGTCTGTGTGAAGCATAATTCAACTAACGTCAAATTAACCGTGTAGCAAAGCAAACTACCAATAACCTGACCTGAGAGCACAATAACACCAAACAGTGAACAAACACATAGATTGAACAGATGTGCATTACATCAACCAGAGTTAAAAGTCCTGTGCTTAGCCTTGCTATGTTATGCTATCTAGGCCCAGTTCAACGTTACCAGTCTTTGAAGAAAAGGTGCTGGTGGTTCCTTGGCTGATGAGCCAAGCAGGAGAAGGTTGTAACTCTAATGTTGAACAATGCTCTTGCAAGACAGCAGGTGGAGAAAACTGGTTGCTCATTTCCTTTGCAAGGATAGCAGCAAGTTAGCACTTGCTTTGTGTTTCTTGGATTGTGTAGTTAGCTGGTATGCTTTGTGTCGCAGCTGCTGGCACTAACTAAGCTAGAATACTAGCAGGACCTTGCATCGCTGCTGTGATTGGAAGTTCTGCTGGAAATGCAGCTGGCAACTCTCAGCAGCTGTTAGGCACAGAAGAATCCAGGAGAAGAGAACTTGAGGGCAGGCAACCCCGTAGTGAATGAGGTGGGGAAGAGAGAGAAAAAAGGAAGGAGCTGGAGCTTTCACTATCTGGTCAGAGGGGGGTCTGTCACCCTGACAAATATTAGCTCAAAGCTGAATTTGCTCCTAGGTGTGAAGACCGGGGAATTCTGGGAAACTGAGTTCAGTTCAGATCAGACTGTATCAAGGTTCTTGCTTGACAGTGTGGTAATGTTGTAAAGCAGTGTTAGACGAGGACATGTGTATGTCTTGTTCTGTGAGGTCAGAGGGCAGTGTCCTAAGCTAAGGTTTACAACAGTTAATTCACTAAAAAAAAGAGAAATACAATGAAAGAGCTATTCGAAGTGTATTTACAAAGTTGGACAGTGGTGTCTGTGTCCAATCAGAATTTAGACTCAATAGCATGGTGTTTGGCTATTACTGAATAGAGAATGGTTGTGTTCGCTGCTGTTGCTAACAAATCCAAGATTGCCTGTTGTTACTGTAAGAAAAGTAAGTTACTTATAACTAACTGTCAGTACAGGGATCGATCGAGTTGTTAGTTACCAGAAGCGAACTCTGGGGCTCTTCAGTTTAAATTTAATGTAGTGGTATGAGGCATCACTGCCATATCAAACTTAACGTTTTGCTGCACCACGGCCCCTCTGGCTTATTAGCCAATCGTTGCTCATACCGAGGGGATCTACTTCTTCGGCCCGTCCACTTCCGGTTCCTTTTACTCGCTGCTAGCATCCGAGCACAGGTAGGCGCACGTTGCCATGCTGTTTTGTGTATTAGTCCGTGTTTCATGTAATTCAAACCGTGATTCTTTAATAGATCCGGCGTCTCCACGGCGGTCAAGGCGATCATTTGGGGTTGTTTACTGCGGCCGACCAGAGCATTGGTGAGTTACGACGTGCTTCTGTCATTTATTGCTGTAGCCAGGTGCTAAGCTCCCCTTCCGCTCCTCTCCCTCTAACAGTCTGCTGGTCGTGTGCTGCATGGTGGCTGTCTTCCCCCGCTGTGTGTGATTCTCTTCACCCCTCTCCCTCTTTGGATGGGACGCCAATGCACCCAAACTTATAACCGAAGCTATGGACGCTAAAGCTAATTAAGCTAAGTAAGCGCTGCTGCTCAATCACGGCTACTTGGCCACTGCTACGTCACTACCGCTGCTGTTCTGCCACTGTGCTTTTGCTGCTGCTTTGCGGCCACTGCTCCGACGGCTTGGTTTGGGTCCGGTTGGCCGCCTTTGGGTCAGCCTGCTTACTGCTACTGGCCCTGTACCGCTGTTATGTGTGGTGCTGCTTTGGTGTGTGTGTGTCTGTGTGCGCGTGTGTGTTTGTGTGCGTGTGTGTCTGTGTCTGTGTGTGCTTGAGTGTTTTAAAGGCAATCTGCCAAGGTTTGGTTTAATTGTTTATTTATTTATCTTCTGCTTAATGGTTGAATTTCTTTTGGTAATTTCTTAGTAGTTTGGGTGTTTGTTTTGTTGGGGTAATTAATTTTGTTTATTTTGGGAGTTTATTGTAATTATTTAATTTTCGTTTTGTAGGGAAATTTCCCAGCCAATGCTTGAGCCCTCCTTTGCTTGTGTTAAAACCGATTAATTCCGGTTAATCATTGAGTTGATATCTCTGGCCAGAGACTCTTTGGTTTCTTGTCTTGTTTGTTTGGTTGATTTATTATAGATTCAATTCAGTACTTTTCAGTTATTAATTGATCATCGTGGGCCCTCCTAATTGTGTTTCTCCTCTCCCCCTAGTGCTGAAGGCCGACGGTGTTGGTGGTGGTGGTTCCCCTGGGTGGTGGTGATCCCTTGTGTGCTGTGTGATCCCCATTCAAGATTTTCTTTGTTTGCACGTCACCTTTTTGCTGTGTGAGTGGAGTGTTCTCCTTTTTCTTTTGGATGTCACCTCCCCTGCCAAAACCCCTCCTCCAGCCGGTAAGCCTCAGCCTGTATTAGCCTGCGTTGTTGGTATTTGGTACATAACATAGTAGTAACCCTCGTGTCGCCACATTAAGTTTTGCTTAAACTTGTTGATGAAGGTTCTAGGTCATCCAGGTCATGGTAAATCTAGGCGCTGTATCAAGGCAACTGGACTTGTTTCAGTTTCTTGAAGACGTTTCAGCTCTCATTCAAACGGCTTCTTCAGTTCTAACTAACTGGAGAGGAGTTGGCTGGCTTTTAAACTCTGTGTGGGTGTGTTCTTACAGAGTCGTTAGGGACATGTGTGAGCTCTGAGTTTCTGAAACTCAGAAGAATATCTTCTGGGGATAAATTACCTGTGACCTCACTGTCTGTTTCGGGAAGATGGGAAGTCATGTAGCTGTTATCTGTCTCTCGGTGAAGGAAGTTCTCTTGAGGAGCTGACTTCATTCCTAAGGAATGGGAACTGTTCACATCATCTGAGTGGAGAGGGAGTTAACCTTCCATCAAGGGAGGAGTGTGAATCAGAGTAACCAGAATCACGTTGGCTGAACGGCTGTGGTGGGGAAAAACGTTCTGACCTAAGCCTAAACCTTAACTCCTCCTTGTGTCATCAATAGTGCATAGCTTTCTTATTTCTTATTATCATCTGAACTTCATGGAGGAGACTAGAATTATACGCGCGAAGGAGTTCTAGCTCCTGCTCTAGGGTTGTTTTGCTCTGAACAGCAAGGCTGGTTTGCCTGTGGAAGATCAGAAGCAGACATCTTAACAACTGGCCTGTGGATGCAGTCTGCGCATCACACCTGTCCTTAAGTAGGGAGATTTAATCTGCTAATGACTTCAGGGCAGCCAGGTTTTACACTCTGTGCTGGGGAAGAAATAAATCGCTCCACACAGGGGCTCTCCTTTGTTAAACAAGTTGTCCAAACAACATCAGTGTGGTTGGCTATGGTTTTGCTTTGGCACACACTCTGTAGTGTAGCTTGGGGAGTACACTAGCCTTACAGTGTGCTGGCCTACACTATAGGGGGTAGCTTCCTGTGGAGGAGGGGTGGCACGACACAATCTAGTGGCTGTTGAGGGCATACAGATTGGGGCCAATAAAGATAAACACAGTTTTACAAGTGTAACTTTGCCCTCCAAACTTTCAACATGTACTAATTGGAAAGCAGAGCAGTAACAGTCAGAGGATTGTCTCTTAATGTTGACTCGGGCTGAAACACATGGTAGCAACAGCTAAAGCACAAAACTTCTGTTTCACAGGGCTGGCAACACACTGTGACTCTCTCTGGCTCTACTTCTTTCTCAGGCTGAAATGCAAGGTAGTAACAGCCAGATATAAACTTCTATGTGTAGTGCCTGGCACTGAGAGTCACTAAAACAGTTCAACAACGCCACCTCCTATTAAAGGACAGGAGGAACCCTTGACTAGTAATAGATTTCTCTTTGTGTTGTGTAGCCCATACTTCCCCAGAACAGGAACGACTTACAAGAAGCGGGTACTGTATGAAAAATAATCTCTCTTTATTACAATCTGATCAATCTAGGTTAATAGCGCACCATGGTATAGGAGTGAGGCAAAATAACAAACAAAATCTGGATGGCAACAAACTACGTCTCCTTATGCTCAGAAGGTCGGTTCTGCTGTGCTCACCAGCTGAAACAGAAGCTGTGAAAGACAGAAAAAGGGGACAGCAAGTCTAGCACCGCAAACATGCACTACAAACTCTACATCTAATTACTTTAAAGATATTATGCAGTGTCACTAGGCAATCTATATACACACCACTACAATGTGTCACCCTGTACAGTCCCACCACAGACAGGAGCAGTGTGTCGGTGCAGACCTGGCTTGGACAATCAAGCTGCAGACAAAGAGGGGAGACAGAAATCAAACTCTCAAGTCACCATCCAGGAAAATAACACACATTTCATAAACAGTAAAAATAATTAGCCTCAAACCTACACCTATGCTTAAGAGATCACATCCACAGGAACTAAACCGATAAATGAACACACAGAAAAGAAATTTAATCGTAGAAAACAGTGGCTGGGCTGGTCCTTGAAAGGAAAACATAAAATCTATTAGTACACATTCCAGGCACCATACTTAGTTAAAAACACTAAAGATTGGTAATAAAATATAAGCCTACTTTGCCATGCATAAATTCATACGCCCTTGTTCACGTGGCAATTTTCTGCTTGGGCAGAGGGCAGGTCCCAGTGTGTGAGACTCTTTAAGAAGAGAACATTATAAATACCATGACTTGGGCATACATTAAAATACAGACATAACTTAATACATTGATTACCGGACCTTTAGCCACAGTCGCTCTCTCGTAGTCATGTCATCCCTCGACTGGAAGACACACAAATATAAACAGTAAGTATAAACTTTCAAGTCGCAATGTTGCTTCCACACAAATTAAAAACAACAAACACAGCACGCTACATGTACTTGCATTAAAAAAAACGCCAGAAACAACCACAAACTCCTGCATTACCGTGAGGTCGCTCTTCATAGCCCCGAGACACAGGAATCATTAAATCTGGCTATCGTGCTGTGTGAGCGAGATGCCCAGCCGCTTGCCGAGTTTTATCTCTTCCTGAATTACGTGTGGTCACATGACTGGATCTTGTCATGTGACATGTGTCTTCTACCCTCCCACATATGTATCACACATTAACACGAGGAGCACTTAAATTGTCATCAAATTCTGACAGCATGACTAGAATAACAACCTCTACTCTGTCAAGGACTCCAAAATTGTTCACCCATTAGCTGTAATGGTAATTTTGGTTGTAGTTATTAAGTTAATTATTAATCGGAGTCACCAACTGACAATTTAGTACCTTTTTATGAGACTGATTTGGTGAATTGGCTATCTTTTCCTTCCTCAAGAGTGGTGCCCCGAGGTGATCTAAAGAAAAGTGGATCTTATTATTTATCATAATTAATAATTATCCCTGATAATCATTAATTATTTTTGATAGACAAATTTAACCCAAAATTCCCTTTCCCATTAATGTTGCATGAAGCACTACATTATTGATAATTCTTTTCTCTAGTCTTTATTTGCATATGTTTGGTATTGAGGTAATCCCAAATTAATGGAAGGTAATAAAGTTACATTACTTTATTATTATGATACTTGGATTACGTTACTGACTACATTTTTCAACAGGTAATTAGTAACTGTATTGGAATAAATGTTTTAAGTATTCCGCCCAACTCCGGTCAACAGTGCAAATTTGCGGGACATTTATGTCAATCTCCGATCATATTCACTAAAGGCAACAGTTCTACTGCCATAAATTCGAAATACACAATTTCCCAGTTTTAAATCCTGGTGTGGCCAACCACATAAGCTCTTGATCCTCACATAAAAACAGTTAGTGTCAATAAATGGTTCTCTATGTTCATCATCCTTTGGTGATGTGCAGAAACATTTCATTACCAAGCTCAAACAAACAACCTTTCATAAGAACCCTACTTTTTCTTAGTTAGTTTAAGAGGCAGCATGATCACATCCAGAGTTGATGGAAAGATTCATACTGATGAAATGCTCTAGATGCTGTGAATGGAGGCATAGCGCAATCTATGCAAGTTGACAGTGTGTCAGCCAGTATGAGTGTATAACTTTATAAATACACACAAACAAGATGAAAACAAAGAGCTTCTTAAAGAAAATAAAAATAGTTTTACACTACTCAAATTTAGTTAGGGATATTAGGATATTTTAGTGTTTCACTTGATTGTTTATTCTGTGACATCTGAATTTTTATTTTGTATTTTGTGAACATTTTTGCTCCCCAAAAATAATGCAACACATTTCATTCGACTTTTATTGCATATCCATGTGCATGCATATATGCACCCATATCCCAGTATCGCTTACACATTTTGAGTTGTGTGAATCCATCAGACTGAGCTACAGTAGAGTCCATGCATAGACAAGTACACCTACAGTTATGATCAAAAGTTTACATACACTTGTAAAGAAAATGTATATTGAGGCAGTCTTGAGTTCCAATGATTTCTACAGCTCTCATTTTTCTGTGATGAAATGAATGGAACACATACTACTTCGTCACTAAAAAAAATTCATGAAGTTTGGTTCAATAATGAATTTATTATAGATTTTCTGAAGATCTGGCCAAATCTGCTGGCTCAAAAAATATACGTACAGTAATTCTAATATTTGTTTAATTGTCCCTTAACCATTTTCACCTCAATTAGGCATCAAATTGTGAAATTTATATGTATTGGGCTAAGCAATTAACATTAATATTTTTTCCAGACACACAGAACATGACATCACCTATATGCAACAAACTAAGCCATTACAAGCTGTTACTTGCAAATTTCGGTAACACTTTATATTAAGGTACACATAGTTGCCATTAACTAGGTGCTTACTAATATGCATATAAGTAGCATACTAACCCTTTATTAGTAATTATTAAGCACATATTAACACCTTATTCTACATAGCCTTATTCTACCTCTATTACACCATGAATTAAGATTTTTCCTGATATTACCTCCTAATTATCGCTTATTGACTGTAAATTAATGCATTGTTGTTTCTGAATAATGATGTGAATAACCAGTGGGTTATTGGGGCCTTGTAAAGGGGCAGAGCACAAGAACAGTAATTGTCTAGTAGTAATAGTCTATTCTTGTGAAATGCAATGCAAAACTACAAGTGGTAATATTACCCTAATAACTACAAATTAATTATTTTTAACTCAAAATATGTTCCATATTCTAAAGTGGGGACTTCTTCATATTTAATTCACAAGTAGTTTGGGTTCCAGCCCTCGCCTAAGCCGCTGGCCTCCAGTGGGTCCCAGCCCACGCCTATGCCGTCGCTGACGGCCTCCAGAGGGTTCCAGCCTTTGCCTTCGACATCGCTGACGGCCTCCAGAGGGTCCCAGCCCACGCCTATGCCGTCGCTGACGGCCTCCAGAGGGTTCCAGCCTTTGCCTTCGACATCGCTGACGGCCTCCAGAGGGTCCCAGCCATCACTGCCAGCCTCCAGAGGGTTCCAGCCTTCGATTTGCTGTCGTCTACAGCCTCCAGAGGGCTTCCGCCATCGCCACAGGCCTCCAGAGAGTTCCAGTCTTCGCCATCGCCGCCGGCCTCCTGAGGGTTCCAGCCCTCGCCTACGCCGCTGGCCTCCAGTGGGTCCCAGCCCACACCCACCCCATCGCCGATGGCCTCCAGAGGGTTCCAGCCTTCGCCGTCGCCAACGGCCTCCAGTGGGTCCCAGCCCACGCCTTTGCCGCTGGCTTCCAGTGGGTCACAGCCCACGCCTTCGCTGCCGGCTTCCAGTGGGTCCCAGCTCTCACCTTCGCCGCCGGCTTCCAGAGGGTTCCAGCCCTCGCCTACGCCGCTGGCCTCCAGAGTGTCCCAGCCGTCACTGCTGGCCTCCAGAGGGTTCCGGCCTTCATCGATGGCCTCCTGATTGGCCACTGCCCCTTACCCTGACCTCCTGGTATCCCCCCAACCTGACTTTGGCCCTCCTCCAGACCCCCCTACACCCCCCCGGCTACGTTTGAACTCTGTTCTATTTTGGGACATCTGGAATCTGTCATGGCGGGGGGGGGGGTTTCTGTCACGGTTCAGTGTCTGTTTGGTTTCTGTTTCCTGTTTTACTTGTCTTACTTTTAATTGTACCCTTGTGTGTCGTGTGTCTCTGTATATAGCCTTTGTTCTCCCTCATGTCTTCATCAGATCATTTTCGTTTCCCTCCGTGTTCCGTAACCTGTTACTCCGCCATTCCTTTGATGTCCCTTCCCTGTTGCCGTGTCCTCCCTACGTCGCCCGACCTAGTCTGTGTTAGCCTGTGTTCGTCTTCATCTGCCATCCTTCGTCTTGGTTTGTCTTTCCCCGTGTTGCCTCCCAGCTTCGTCCCCAGTGTTTCCTCCAGTGTCACCTCGTGTCTGCAGTTTGGTATGTTCTTAGTTTTGGTTTCTGGTTTCGCTTTTGTTTGCACTTTGTTTTAGCCTTTAGTTGTTACTTTGTGTTCCAGAATCAGAATCAGAATCCTTTTATTGTCATTGCACAAGTGTACAATGAAATTTAGCAGCATCCGAGTATTTCACACACATAAATTAAAGTAAAAGTAAAAGTACAAGGTAAGCAAGTAAAAAAGTACAAAAGTACAGCAAATAGTGCAATGTATAAAAATATAAATAAAAAATAAATATGTGCAGAGGTGCAGGTTGTAAATCGACTTATTGCACATTGTTCTTGGGTAGTGTGTGTGTGTGTGTGTGTGTGCGTGTGTGTGTGTGTGTGTGTGTGTCAGTGTCCGTTTGTGTTCAGTGCAGTGATGGCCTGTGGAAAGAAGCTGTTTCTGAGTCTGTTTGTCCTTGTTTTGATGGACCTGTAGCGCCTGCCAGAGGGTAACAGGTCGAACAGGTGATGTCCTGGATGGGTACTGTCTCTTGTGATTGCCTCAGCTCTGTTGAGGCAGCGGGATGTGTAAATGTCTTTGAGGGAAGGGAGGGGGCAACCGATGATCTTCTCTGCTGTCTTGACCACTCTCTGGAGCCTCTTCCTATCTGCCTCAGTGCAGTGGGAGAACCACACCGTGATGCAGTTGGTTAAGATGCTCTCGATGGTAGAGCGGTAGAAAGTCACCAGCAGCTTCTCACAGATGTTACTTTTCCTGAGCACTCTCAGGAAGTGCAGACGCTGCTGTGCCTTCTTGATGACAGCTGAGGTGTTTGCAGACCAGGAAAGGTTAGCAGAGATCACGGTGCCCAGGAAGGTGAAGGTGTGGGCCCTCCACGCAGTTGCCGTGTATGTAGAGGGGAGATGGATCTGTCCTGTGTTTCCTGAAGTCCAGGATGATTTCTTTGGTCTTTGTGGTGTTCAGAGACAGGTTGTTCGCTGAGCACCACTCAGACAATTTCAGGACCTCGTCCCTGTAGGCAGACTCATCTCCCCCCGTGATCAGTCCCACCACCGTCGTGTCGTCTGCGAACTTAACGATGGTGTGCTCAGTGTTCGGGTGGAGGAGAGGTGGTGTTCCAGTTTGACTGTCTGGGGTCGGTTTGTGAGGAAGTCCTTAATCCAGGAGCAGGTGAGTGGGGGGAGTCCCAGGTCCGACAGTTTGCTGACCAGGATGTCAGGGATGATAGTGTTGAAAGCTGAGCTGTAGTCAATGAAGAGCATCCTGACGTAGCTCTCCCGGTGTTCCAGGTGGCTCAGCGCGGTGTGGAGTGTGATGGCTATTGCGTCTTCTGTCGACCTGTTCGCTCTGTAAGTGAACTGGTGAGGGTCGAAGGAGGGAGGGAGGCAGGTCCTGATGTGGTTTAGGACCAGCCGTTCCAGGCACTTGGTGATGATGGGTGTGAGTGCAACTGGGCGGTAGTCCTTGTGGCTGACGGTGGTTGATTTCTTTGGTACTGGGATGATAGTGGCAGACTTCAGGCAAGCTGGGATGGTGGACTGTGTCAGGGAGATGTTGAAGATTTTGGTGAAGACCTGCGAGAGTTGTGCAGCGCAGGCCCTGAGCACCTTCCCCGGAACACCGTCAGGTCCAGAAGCTTTCCTGGGGTTCACCCTGCTTAGCATCCGTTCCACCTCCTGTGCCTGCACAGTCAGTGGTTGGGAGCTGGAAGCTGGATGGGGCTGGGGTGGTGTGGCTGCAGACTGTTGGGCAGGGGTCTCGAAGCATGCAAAGAAGGAGTTCAGCTCCTCCGCTAGTGCGATGCTCGAGTCCGCACCTGTATTGGTCTGTCCCCTGAAGTTGGTGATCTGCTGGATTCCCTGCCATACCTGCCTTGGGTTGTTGTTGGAGAGTTGTTTTTCAATCCTCTGTCTGTGCTCTGCTTTTGCTTTCCTGATTCCTCTCTTCAGGTCGGCTCTGGCAGCACTGTATAGTTCTCTGTTTCCAGACCTGAAGGCGGTGTTGCGGCCTCTGAGGAGTGTCTTGACCTGGCTATTCATCCAGGGCTTCTGATTGGGGAACACACGGATGCGTTTATCCACTGTTACGTTCCCCATACAGAACTTGATGTAGGATAGTACAGCCTCTGTATGTACGGTCAGGTCCTGGTGTTCAAAGACACTCCATTCAGTGTGCTGGAAACAGTGCTGTAGTTGAGGAAGTGCATCTTCAGGCCGAGTCGTGATGGTCTTGGTCACTGGAGTTGTGCTTCTTCTTAGAGGTGTGTATGCAGGGGTAAGGAGCAGAGAGGTGGTCTGACTGGCCTAAGTGTGGGAGTTGTATGGCTCTGTATGCATGTTTAATGTTTGTGTAAACATGATCTAAAGTGTTTTCCCCTCTAGTAGCACAACGTACATGTTGGTGGAATTTAGGCAGGACAGACTTCAGGTTTGCCTGGTTAAAGTCTCCTGCAACAATGTGTACACCGTCGGGGTGAGACCGTTGTAGTTTGTTTATTGTGTCTGACAATAGCGAGAGAGCTATGCTAGTGTTAGCAGCGGGTGGTATGTAAACAGCCGTGATTGGCATGACTGTTAGCTCTCTGGGCAGAAAAAAAGGACGGGTGAAGCCAGGTTTCAGATATGATCGAAACACAGCAGTCTCGAACATATCGATTTCCCTCGATGAGTAGTTCCAACTCGTCCATTTTGTGGATCAAGGATCGTGCGTTGGTGAGAAACATACTCAGGAGGGGAGGCTTGTGTGGGTTTCTTCTCAGTCTGGCTAGTACTCCAGACCGGCAGCCTCGCTTCTGCTTCCTCTCTCTTCGCCGCCTGCCGGCACCAACAACAATCTACGGAGCACCCGGTGAACTCGCAATGGTGTTAGGAATGTCGTTGGATCGGCACGACTCTACTGAGATTGTCGATCTGAAGTTATGACCAATGTCCAGTAGCTCCTGGCGTCTGTAGACATGGTTTCTTTGTCTTCGTGTCTCATTTTAGTTTTTCTGTATTCCTCATTTTTTTGTAATTCAGCTTTAATTATTAAAAGCTTGCCTTTTGTTTTCGCCAATACTGCCTCCTGTGTGTGTGCCTGTGAGTCTGTGTTTGGGTCCTCATTTAATATACAGTAAAACATAACAGAGTTGTCGTCTTCTTTGCCTTGGGCTACATAAAAAAGACAGTTTGAAAAACTTAGGCTAACTTACAAAGTTTACATTAGATTCATTTACCTAAATAACCATAATTAAGATAACACATGTATTCCTGTAGCTCAGGGTAGTTTCAATGTCCTGTTTGATGTAAATGTTTATAACCTCCATTAATTCATTTGTGGCAGATTCATTGGTTTTACAGTATGCTGCACATAGGGGCTTTGCTGACATCAATAATACAACGTACTGTGTAAGACATTTTAACGTCACTAGAGTGCTATTCGCATGATAATACTGTGAAGCAGTGGTTCAAGTGGTCCCACCTGGTTCTAGCAGCAGCCACCACCATGCCCCAGCAGTGGAAGCTACCTGGACTCAGCTGCTCAGACACCATTAAGCAGCAGCAGCTACCACCAGGTCTGCAGCAGCAGAAGCTACCTGGTCCCAGGAGCAGCTGCCGTCAAGCTTCAGCAGCAGCCTATCCAGCAGGCCTCAGCAGCAGGAGCTACCTGGCCCAGCAGCAGCTCAACCACCAGGCCTCAGCAGTAGCTCAACCACCAGGCCTTAGCAGCAGCCCATCTATCCATCCATTCATCCATCCACCAGACTAGACCCAGGCCTCCCTCAGTGACAACATGCCACCTAAGCAGAAGCCAGAAGTGAAGTCGGAGGAGGAGTGTATTATGCTCGCACAGGTGAATGAACTAATGCAACAACAGAGAGAGATGTTTTTAGCACTCTTGCAACAACAGCAAGAGAATTTTAAAGGCTTTGTCAAAATAATCTTGGACTCAACAAACACACGACTGGATGATATTTCAAAGGAAGTTCAAGAAATTAAAGCCAGTATTCATTTCACACAGAAAGAGGTTGATGACATCAAAATGGGTAACATCAAACAGACTGATCACTGTAAAGACATGCAATCTGAAATTTTCAAGATATGTGAGAGTCTGTTGGCCGTTACTGACAAGATGGATTATCTAGAGGGTCAGTCCAGAAAACACAACTTGGTCATAGATGGAATCGAGGAGACACCAGGAGAAACATGGGCTGATTCGGAGGAAAAGGTCAAGAGAGTCTTCATGGAGAAACTACAACTGCAGGGGATGATCGAGGTGGAGCGGGCTCACCGTGCAGGGAAACCTGTGTCAGGGAGTGACAGACCCAGGCCGATTGTAGTTAAGTTTGTTAAGTACAAGGACAGATTAATGATTCTCCAGAGGGATAAATACCTTAAAGGCTCCAAAATTTACATAAATGATGACTATACAGATGCTGTCCGTCAGAAAAGAAAAGACCTAATGCCTAAGTTGAAAGCTGCTCGAGACAGAGGGGACATTGCTTTTCTCCGTCACGACAAGCTGATTATACATCCTCGCAGCAGCACCCCAAGACAGCAGGGAGATGTCTAACCCCAGCAGCTTTTCTCATGATTGAATCTTTTAACCCATTCACTACAAATAATTATAATTATATGGACTGCATTGATTCACATGACCCCGATGTCAATTTCTTTAGCAGATTTAATAGAGAGTCTAATTCATGTAACTACTATAATGAAGATGAATTTCATATGTTGACTGGCAACTTAATTCCAATGTCTTCTCTACGTGTCTATGTCTTCCTAAGAATAATGATCAATTTATGCATTTCTTGCCAACGCTAAAACTTGAATTTTCAATCATTGCCTTGACGGAAACATGGCTTTCTGATGAAAGTGTTGAGCTTTACAACATACCTCAGTACACTTTAGTATTTTCAAATAGGAAGGAAAGAGCTGGAGGAGGAGTTGCTGTTTTTGTTCATAACCAATATCAGATTAAAGTAAGAAAGGATTTGGATTTAATCTCAAATGAAACTGAGGTTGAATCTGTCTTTTTGGAATTAATGTCTTGCCCTGTTTTTGGTGGCAGAAATGTCATAATTGGTTGTATTTATCGTCCACCTCATGCTGAAATTAATTCTTTCAATGACACACTCACAGTTTCACTTTATGTTATTAATAAGGAAGGTAAACTTTGTTATTTGCTTGGAGATTTTAACATCAATCTTATCAATACTGAGAACCATTCTTCTACTGTTAATTTTCTAAATGTGTTATATTCATCCTATTTTCTTCCTCTTATTGACAAGCCAACCAGAATGACCTGTAAAACAGCCACTCTTATTGATAACATTATAACTAACACATTTGATTATCCAATAAACTCAGGAATATTATATTCTGACATTTCTGACCACTTTCCTGTATTCCATATCACTACAAGTAATAGTTTCAAACATAAGGGCCCAAATGTCAGAACAGGTTTCCGCAAATTTAATGAAGATAACATCAAACGCTTTAGAGAAATGCTTGAAAAAGTAAATTGGGATGATGTTTATGATCAGCAGGATGCCAACAAAGCCTATCAATCTTTTATTCATCTGTTCGAGACCGTATTTAATAAGTGCTTTCCACTTGTGAGCCTCAAAATGAATAAAAGACATGGTTTTAATAAACCCTGGTTCACTACTGGATTCTTAAAATCCTCAAGGAAGAAAAACAGATTATATAAAAGCTTTATTTCTAATCCAACTCCACAGAACTCTAATACATATAAAAAATATAGAAACAAGTTCACTTATTTACTTCGTATGGCAAAGAAGAAATACTATTCTGATAAATTCAAAGAATCTACTAACAACATAAAAAATACATGGAATATTATTAGTAAACTATTAAACAAGAAAAAGGCACCTGCAAAATTTCCATCCCAATTTACTGATGGAAAGTCCACATTCTCCAATCTCTCTGGCATAGCAAATGAATTTAATAATTTCTTTGTAAATGTTGGTAGCATCTTTGCCAAGAAAATCTCTCCATCTAATAATTGCCCCA
Source organism: Pagrus major (assembly GCF_040436345.1). Classification (NCBI taxonomy): domain Eukaryota; kingdom Metazoa; phylum Chordata; class Actinopteri; order Spariformes; family Sparidae; genus Pagrus; species Pagrus major. The sequence continues at coordinate 1,943,416 of NC_133231.1, forward strand.
CAGATAATATTACTGGTGTCTTCCCTGCCCTGCAAAACTTCGAAACACCCACAGTTAATGAAGTGATCGACATCATTGTAAATCTTAATAATTCAGCAGCGGGTCAAGACGAAATCAAGGCTAAGCTCCTAAAGGAAGTAGTTCCCTTCATTAGCAAACCTTTAACACATGTCTTTGCTGTGTCACTAAAGACTGGGGTAGTCCCTAGTGATCTTAAAGTGGCAAAGGTCTTACCTCTTTTTAAAGAAGGTGAACCCAGTGTTTTTAACAATTATAGACCGATTTCTATCTTACCGTGCTTTTCCAAGGTCCTGGAAAAGTTAGTTTACACAGTTATTTCACACCTCAATGATAATGACATATTGTACAAACACCAATATGGTTTTCGCAAAAAGCACTCAACATATATGGCTCTTTTGCAACTTATTGATAAAATTTCTACTGCTCTGGACAAAAATATGTTTGCTATTGGTATTTTTTTGGATCTCTCAAAAACGTTTGACACAGTTGACCATGATATTCTCCTGTCAAAACTCCACCGATATGGTCTTCAAGATGTTGTGATCAAATGGTTTAGTGATTACCTTTGTAACTGAGAACAATATGTTTGTATTAATGGTCATGAATCTAAGAAAGCAAATCTATACTATGGTGTGCCTCAAGGGTCAATTCTTGGGCCCCTTCTGTTTCTAATTTTTATTAATGAATTCACTGTAATGTCTGAGTTTTCTCTTCCCATTTTATTTGCGGATGATACTAACTTTGCTATGTCTCACTCTGACTTTGGATGTCTAATCAGAAATGCCAATACCACGCTGGAATACGCCTCAAGATGGTTTCAGATGAACAAGCTTTCCTTGAATGTAAACAAATCAAATTATATACTTTTTAGAAACAAAAATAAAACTTTTCCTAAGCGGGACTCAAAGCTGCAAATTAATAACATTGAAATCAAACAAGTCTCGTGTGCAAAATTTCTTGGTATATTAGTTGATGAAAGATTGTCCTGGAGAAACCATATTGAGTATGTATGCAAAAAATTATGAAGTCCTATGGCATTATCAGAAGAGTCTCTTCCTTAGTTAATCAGTCCTGTCTTATGACATTATATCACAGTTTAATTTATCCATATTTGACATACTCTAACATTGTTTGGGGTGCTTCATATTCCTCGTACCTTAATCAGTTATTCTCAATTCAGAAAAGATTCTTGAGAATGATTTCAAATTCTACTAATCAAGCACCATCTGCACCCTTATTTAGCAAATTTAAACTTTTATAATTTTTTTCTATTAATATGTTTCAAACATGTCTGTTTATGTTTAAATTCATTCATTACAAACAAGACATTCCAGGCACTTTTCATAAGTTTTTTTTGTTATCATCAGATATTCACTCTTATTCAGTGAGAGGCCTGAAGAACTTTCATTTACCTCTTTGTCTTACCTCCAGTCATAAATCTTTTATCAAATTCCATGGCCCCCAACTCTGGAACTCTTTAGATAGGTCTCTTAAGCTTATATCATCCTACAAAATGTTTAGGACTAGTCTGGTGAGGTATCTTCTATCCAGGCAAAATAATACTCATGTCTAGTATAACTGAAATTAATTTGTAATTTTATGGATATTTTTCTCTCTCTGTTTGTTTGTTTATTGTGTCTTTCCTTTGTCTTTTTCCCTTTTTTGCTTTTTTTCTCTTTTCTTTTTCTATTGGTTAATTTGTTTTAGTGATTTTATATTGAGAGGGAGGATTTCATATAAGCCCTTTGGGCTTCTTTTCCTCTCCTGCACAATTATTTGCCTTTGTATTATTAAATATAATTCTTGTTTTTTTTATCATTGTGCATATGAATAAATTAAAAAATAAAAAAGCAGTGAGGCTCTCATGTCTGGCTAGCTAGTGTGGACTACCAGTTTGTCCTAAGACACTTAGCCAGCAAGACAGCAAATTAAGTGTGTGGTCTAGCTGGGTTGGGTTTATTGGAATACAAACAACTAACTTCAGTGTTTCCCATTGTTTGGACCCACCATAGTTTCTCACCCAAAAATGTGTTTTTTTTAACAGCTTTTCAACATTTCTAATCTCTGTCAGTCAACCTGTCCTCCTACTGGACTCAGTCTCTGGCTCTTTCTCTCTCTCTCACACACACACACACACACACACAAACATACATGCACATGTCGTGCCTGGCGCCGTAATAAACGGTAGACACGCTAAATCGGGGATTGTACAGTGGTAAAATTACTCCGCGATAACCGGGTCCATGACTGTGACTGTGACTGTGACCGTGACCGCGACCGTTTACATGAGACCACAGTTTATGGCGTGAGGTCCATTACCTTGAATGGACCTCACGAATCACCTATTGGTAGATTTTTCTACATGTCTTCTACATATATGTCCATTCTTCGGTGAGGAGTCTGAAGATACAGTATAGTCAAATCATGTTTTGACTTTTATGTCTTACTTAATGGTTCCTGCAAGTTGCATTGAGATCAAGTTGCCAAGGCTATTGACCTGAATGTCATATTGGCATGTGTGCAAATAAGAAATTGTAGTTACAAATCAAGAGACTTAGACAATTTAAGAAACTGACTTCAATACACAATGCTAAGTCAAAGACATTTATGTGGTTGATCTATTACAGATTTGCTCAAGGTCTTCGCCTACGACAAGTGGACATGATGCAAGAGGGGATTACTCGCAACACTGACAAAACTTGCTGACAAGCTGCGGAGGGTTTGCAAAGCTGCAATGAAGAGAATGAGAAGAAGAGGCAACCAGACCATTGGAAGAAGAGGGGAACTTGTTCTGATAGATGAGAGCAAATTTGGTCATAAAAGGAAGGTAGGCTATGCAGACCACTTACACTCAAATATTGCTACACTGATCTGTCTAACAAGTATTGGCCTGTATAATGTCATTACATAGCAACAATGATGATCGATTATGCATGATTATTTGAATTTCAGTACAACAGAGGACGGGCAAGCAACAGGAGTTCCTGGGTTTTTGGAATGCTGGGCATTAAGGAGGACAGGAGAAGACCCGTGTTCAAGATAGTTCCTCACCGTTCAGCCAATCATCTCCTCCCCCTAATAAAAAAGCACATTCGACAGGGAAGCTCCATCATTTCAGATGGATGGAGATCATATCATCATCTTCAGGATGAAGGTTACAATCATCTGACTGTTAACCACAAATAATGTTTTGTTGACCCTATGACAGGTGCACATACACAAACTCTCGAGCAACTTTAGGGCATTTGCAAATCAACTATATGGAGATTAAGAGCAAACCGCACACAAAATTTATTGAAAGATCACTAGATGTAATTGAGTGGACTTACTGGTGTGGAAACCAACACAGACATGGACCACTGGGCATGCTTTTGCATGACATCAGAAAAAAATATCCTGTGTGAAATGAAGTTGCAAATTTGGGTCTTATTTTCATGATCCAGAGCCTGAAATGTAGTATTGTTCAGTAATGAATGTGTAATGGAAGTCCTACACATCTTATGTGTATGTGTGACACTGCCTCTCTAAAATGCCCTTGTATAATTTTACTAGTTAGCAAATCAGCTGTGGAATGTACTTCTGTTGTCTTTAGCATAACTCGACTTTTACAGCCTTTTATTGATTTGTCCCAACTCAGTGACAAGATTTTTTTTTTTGTAGTTGGGGTTGTACAAATGTAACACTGCACTGAACTGTTGTAAATGCCTTTTTAAATATTGTTAAGAAATGTCAAACTAAACCTGTCAGTTGTTTGGTTGTTTGACTGGGCTGGGCACTGGCTTCAATTTGGACTCATGTCTTCCTCAGTGCTGTGCTTACTGTCACTAACATAATTATGTTATCCTTGAACATGAAAGAATCATTTGCATTGACCTGAGTCTTTGGATTTTTTTTGTTGAGATGAATGTATGGCTTTACTGTTTACAGTTTACAATAAATGTACTTGTACTAACTGGCTGTCTTCTAACTGCTAGTTGTATGCTGTAATGACTTAACTAAATGTGAAGAGTCTGCAACTTTAGTATAGGGAACAAATGAGGGTTAATAAGGGTCAAACTACTTGTGAATTAAATATGAACAAGACCCCACTTTAGAATAGGGAACATATTTTGAGTTAAAAATAATTCATTTGTAGTTATTAGGGTAATATTACCACTTGTAGTTTTGCATTGCATTCCCCAAGAATAGACTATACTAATTCAGAGTGATAAAGGAAGAATTACTGTTCTTGTGCTACTGCCCCTTTACAAGGCCCCAGTAACCCACTGGTTATTCACATCATTATTCAGAAACAACAATGCATTAATTTACAGTCAATAAGCGATAATTAGGAGGTAATATCAGGAAAAATCTTAATTCATGGTGTAATAGAGGTAGAATAAGGCTATGTAGAATAAGGTGTTGATATATGCTTAATAATTACTAATAAAGGGCTAGTATGCTACTTATATGCATATTAGTAAGCACCTAGTTAATGGCAAATATGTGTACCTTAATATAAAGTGTTACCCAAATTTCCAGAACCCAATGAAAACAAGGTAGGCTAGAGGTAGACAGATATCAGACTGATAGAAAACCTTGACGTCAACACAGTAGAAATATCTATGAAATAAAACCACAAAGTGTAACAATACAGCTAGTGAAAAGTGCAAAGTGCAAGTAAAAAATTCAATGAATTTAAAAGAAGTTTCAACATGATTTTTTTTCAAGAAAATCCATGACATGAACTGGGAGGTCCTAGGAGAGTTGGCATGGAATGACCCTTGTGCTTCTAATATACAACTGTAGCCTCACACAGGAGCTGTCAAGTCTTTCATTTAACAAGTTCTTGTTGATGCACCATGTCTCAAGGTGCCACCACGTGTGCTTTGGCACCAGTGATTGCCTCTGCTACACACAGCTCGATTTTCCAGCCTCAATAAAGTGTGTGGCTGGTTGATGGTTGCTCCGTGCTCACGTGAGGATATGATGATTCAGTGAAAACCAAACAAGTAACTCTTGTACTCTTGGCTTTACATTTGTTTATTCTTTACCACAATTAATCATTAATCATAAATCTATCTATCTATATCAGGGGTGCCCAACCTTTTTTGACCCAAGATCTACTTTTCAAGTAGCCAACCTCCCAAGATCTACCAGTCCAGTGTCAACATCGCAAACCCACACACATCGTTTCCAGCCTGCAGTAACTAATCTCACAACACTTTTTCTTGTTGTCACACAACCACTAGACATCACATCACAAACCCTCCCTCTCTCAAACACACACACACACAGACAAATTCCTCTCACACAGTTGCCAGTTTGCATAGTGCGCTGTAGCACAAACCCGCTCTCTCTGCTCCTCTCTCTCTCTCTCTCTCTCTCTCTAACACACACACACACGCCAATCTGCATGATGAGCAATAGCCATAACTGACCTTAATATGAACCAAACAGAAAAAATAAACAAGATACAAAACAGGTAGATCTCTCAGTTTGAAAAAAGGAAATCAATTCCTACCTTAGTGGGAGATCTGGCACTGGGATGAGGAGGCTAGCTTCTCGTAGTCAGGAGTGTAGGAGCTGGTTGCAAGTCGTAGGCAGGCTGCAAGGTGGTCATCATCAGTCATTGTTGATCTGTACTTGGATTTGATGATTTTCATGTGCGAGAAAGCAGACTCGCACAAATAAGCTGATCCAAAAAGAGCTGTCAGGTTCAAGGCACATCTTCTGAGATTGGGATACTTCTCCTCCACCAGTAGTTTCCAGAACACTACATGCTCTCCAGGTTGAGCGGATGTTGATCTGGCTTTGATCTCAATGTCATTTTGCAATGTCAGAATCTCATCCTCAAGAGCGGAGCTTTCCAAGTCTAAAAGTGATTTGACTTTGGCGGCAATGTCACCAACATCAATACTTGCACCAAATGGATAACACATATAGCTGGCTACAGGCTCGATGGATGCAAAGTCAGTAAAACGCCTCTCAAACTCTGACGAGATGCTCTGAACATGCTCCTCATAATGTGCACTGTCAAGCTGTGTCACACCTTTACCTTGACGTTGTAGTTCTGCTTGCATGTGAGGGAAGTTGAAAATGATGAAAGCATTAAAAATATCCTCACCTCTGGTGTGTCCTTTTAATGGCAAAATGGTGAGTAGCTCTTCCTTGGCGCTCATGTCTTCAAAAACCATCCTGATGAAAACACACAATTGTGCCACATCCACCATATCAGTCGACTTGTCAAATTGGAGGGAAAAGCACTCACACACGTCAATATCCTTCCTCAGTTGCTCCTCCACATCCACAGCCATTCCCTCACATCGCCTTGTAGTAGTATTGCGGGAGAGTTGCACTTCTTTAATGGCCTTCACGATCTCTGTTTTATTTTTAAAGTCGTCAAAAAGGCTATCTGCTGCCTCGAGAAAGGCTTCCTTCACAATATCGCCGTCTTTGAATGGCTTCTTGTGTTTAGCAAGGACGTGACTGACGCGATAGGAAGCAATAGTTGCAGCCTTACTCTGGGTCTTCGGTTTGGTGAAGATTGACTGCCGTGCTGCAAGCTGTGCTTTCAAATCCCGCACTTTTGTGGCGCGTAAAGGCATTTTTGCAGGGAAATCCCTCTCGTAGCTCCTGTGTACCGTTTTAAAATGCCGCTCCAGATTCCCTTTCTTTGCCAACGCCACCGTTGCATTGCAGATCAAACAAACAGGCTTTGAATGAGAATAAACAAAAAAATAATCTTCCTCCCATTCAGGGTGAAAATGGTAGGTCTTGGCTCGTTTTCCCTCAGCCATGTTAACGTTTAGGAGTGCGTAACCGCTCTGATCGCTAGCTGCTAGCTACTGTTGACAGCTGTCAACTTCCTGTCATGCATGTCACGCGCTACCGTAGGTTAAATGTGACCTACTTTTTTCTTTTTCTCTTTTTTTTAATACTTTTTTTTGTGGACGTGTTTAAGAGACTGATAGGGTGCGCAGGCAAGGACTCATGATAGGCTGTAGTGTACATTTAATACAAAATATAACACACACGCACACACCCAAAAAAAAACTTTTTTAACATAAAACTTCAACAAAGACAATACATATCCTAACAACAAAAACTTACAATAAAACCACACATATCCAACAACATAGCACAAAACAAAACATATCCAACAAAGCATAACTACAACAAAACAAAACATACAGTTACACATAAAAAAAAACTTTATTTTTTTCATTTTTTCCTACACCCCTCACGGTTGACTTGGGATCTACTAGTAGCCCACGATCGACTGGTTGGGCACTCCTGATCTATATGAATAAAAATACAATCGTTGAGTGAATTTTCCTGACGCACATATTGTTAAGTCAGAACAATTATAGATTAAGCATTCTTTTCCACCTTGAGTCCTTCCTGTTGTGCTATGCTTTTAGTATGCCTGACATTATTAAGATCTGTTATTCATGTGTATGTTTGTTAGGGATGGAGGATTGCTCTCCCAGCAAAACTGTAATTGCTTTTTTTGCTAGTTCTCAAAGAAGCAAGCAGTGCAGTGTTTTCTGACAAATTTGCCCATTTGCAAAAATTGCTCAGCTCATTGAAATCAATGTGTTTAACTGAAATACACATTTTTTAATGTTTTAATATATGAATCCACAATATGATTTTTTTCTACATATTTCTACAATGGAGACTCCTTGTTGTTATTATTATTTCTTTTAATCCTCAAACAAACAGACATGGCTGCCAAGAGAGGAGTGTATTTGTAAAATCCACTTTCTCCTGCACTGTGAGAAGTTCTCTTCACTAAGAGATCTAAATTTTTGAAAAATATTCCAAAAAAAAGGGGGAAACAGCTCCTCTAGCAGCTAAATATATAATTTCCTGCCACAGCCTGAAGGATTTACAGTCACTATAAGAGCCCCAATATGAGGGATCTACATGGTATTAATTGTGTTTAACTGTATGAAATTGTAATGTACAGTTTTACTGTATGTTGTATACAATTGGTGTATGCAACACATGTATATTCAATATGTAATAATATGTAATATTGTTTTGAATCTTCCGGAAACTGTTTTGGCAACAACATGGTTTTTTTTTTAAATGCTATTAAAGCAATTTAAATTTGAAAAACCTCACTTTGAAAATTCTGACTTTCACACTAAGCTGAAGAAAGAATGAATTACACAAAAAACATTGAATTTTTCTCTTTTGGTTTGGGCTGGCCGTCCCGTATGGGGGCAAGCTGCATATGTGGGAATTATAATTAATAAATAAATAAATACACAGTAGTAATTATTTTCAACTTGCAACAATGAATTTGCGCAGAAACAAATGAAATATATAAAATAAATAAAAAGGATTTGAACTAAACATGGGAATACTGCCCCCTATTTGTTTGAAGCGGGTCACTGGGAATTACAAGTGGCACTCAATTCAGATAAAGAGGCCACCCTGAAAACCTTTTTAATAATTAACTATATTCTGAAACTAGCACTGTTTTATATGAATCAGTTTGCAGTTTGACTTTTTAGACCTGCTGAATTTTAAGGCAGAAGAAACAAGCCTCCCGACACACTTCGACTACATGCAGGAACCTCAAGTGGAGCTGCTCAGTGGTACATGACTGCAGTTGTCGCGGGCAGCTCCCAGTGGCCAGCAACAGTAGCTGTAATCTCCTGGCACCATCCCCCGCCTCCTCCCTCCCCTGCTCTCCCTCCATCAGTAGATGTGAAGCCCGGTAACAGAGGTTAATGGTATTTTCCCTGCAGTCCACACCGAGAGCTCGTGTGGTGTTAGTAATTACACATGGTGCTTACACACTGACACTGACACAGACACACAAACACACACATACGTTTACTCACACAAAGATGCACAGCACCAAAATAAACTACATGCATTAACACACAGTCAAGCTTTCTTTTTAACACAATCTCACACATTTTTTATGTTTTTCTTTCCCCAACATTCACATGCATATATATACACACACACACACACACAAACACACACACACACACACACACACACATACATAAACACACACCAACACTACCGACTCTCACACACAAACACACTCACACTGACACACTGCTGGATGCTGTGATCACTCCGAGTGTGTATTGATTTGCTGTCACTCGTGGTGGAGAAGCAATGTGTAAATTGGCTGCTTGTCACTGTTATGAGGCATAAGTGTGCTGGTCAGGAGGGATGCTGCTCTGCCAGATTATAACACAGCAGCCAAACACATACCAGCCTGGCCACACACAGCTGGTATGTCCTACCACATGCTGCCAACTGAGGAAGATTTATTTTATCATTACATCTATTCAAGAAATGTGAATGAGCTTTTATAACACATTCACATTCTTACTTGAAGTAACAAAAGTAAAAATACTCTGAATGAGTAATGCTGATTTGCCCTGTCAGTGTTATTGTGTTATTAGGTCATTGTTGTCGCTGCATTACACTTAACACAGCAATACTTAGATGTTGTAGATGTTCCACTCGGAGGTAATTTTAATAATTTAATATACTGCTGGCAGTGTTGGGGAGTAACGGAATACATGTACCGGCGTTACGTATTCAGAATACAAATTATGAGTAACTGTATTCCGTTACAGTTACAATTTAGATTAGGGTTTCTCAACGGGGGCGGTACCGCCCCCCAGGGGGCATTCTAAACATTGTGGGGGGCGCTGGGAGCATGAGGGCTGAGAGAGGGGCACTCAGGCACGAATGGGGGGCGCCACAACGTGGCTTGTACAAAGTTCATTTGAACTCTACATTTTAAACTTTCATGGTTTCCCAACTTTTTTAGTGCAAATAACTGACCTAAATAGTCTACTTTATGGGTGTTTCAATAAATTCTACTGAGCTACATGTTATGAGATCGGTGTGTGTCCTTTTAAGAGCGAGAGCGGTGTGTGCGTGTGTGTGTGTGTGTGTGTGTGGTCGAGAGAGGTGAGCGAGCGCGAGTAGAAGCGGTCGAGAGGAAAAAGTGTATCTTAACATTTATATATAGTTTCATAAAAATAAAGCTGCTGTCTGAGACCAAGAACCTGAGTCTGCTGCTTCCACTGCTGGGTAAAAGGGAAGAGATATCCTCTCTGCTCCCTGACCACGATCGGACGAGCCGAGCAGGAACGGTCTCCATAGTAACGCCCGTAAACAAACCACAGCAGCAGGGAAACCCCGGGAAACCTCTTGGAGACCCCTTTCCGACACTTGGCTACTTTTGACAGCTGTCACCTCGAGCCCATCTAATGGTTCGCGGGCTAACACTTAAATAACCAATGAAAACGTACACAAGCACGATTAGGCCTACGTAATCACATTTTATCACGATCCATTTACATTACAATCAAACATGGCGGAAAATGAGAAGAAGTACCGGCAGTACAATACAAATTACATAAATTATGGATTTATTCCATCACCGACGAATGTACATCTGCTGATGTGCCTGCTATGTGAGCAGGTTTTCTTGAATGAGGCAATGAAGCCGTCGCGATTACAGGAGCATCTATCAAAAAAACATCCTGACAAGGCATCAAAAGACTCGGCCTACTTTCAGTCACTGAGGGATCAGCATTCAAGGCGCCCTACGTTCAACACCATGTTCGCTTGGAGCGTCAACCAAACAGAGAGCGGGTTGGTGGCACCTTTATAATATAGCTCTACTAATTGCAAAGGCCGGCTTACTGTTCACTGTAGGGGAGTCTCTAGTTTCTCCCGCAATAAAGGAGGCTATCTCCACCGTCATGCAGCACGACCCTGCGCCAGTCACCAAGGCCATCCCGCTCAGCAACGACAGTGTGGCCCGGCGCATACGGGAGCTGTCCATGGACACTGAGCAACAGCTGTGTGCTACGTTGCGCGGCTGTCGCTTTAGTGTCCAGCTGGATAAGACCACCACGGCCGACAACAACGTTCTCCTGATGGCCTATGTCTGTTATGTGTCCGGGAGGGATCTGCTTGAAGATTTCCTGTTCGGGGAATACCTGGCCACAGACACGCGAGGGGAAACCATCTTCGCCGCCCTGACGGAGTTCCTGCGGGAGAGGGACATCCTCGTGACGGACATCATCGCCTGCGCCACGGATGGAGCGCCAGCTATGGTCGGCAGATACCGGGGATTCGCCACCCTCCTCAAGCAGCAAGTCCCCCAGGTGTTGACAGTGCACTGCGTACTGCACCGTCACAACTTGGTGGCCAAAAAAATGTCCCCGTCACTTCATCAGTCCCTGGATGTCGCAGTCAAGGCGATCAACAAAATAAAAGCCCATGTGCTAAATGATCGGCTCTTCAGACAGCTGTGTGGGGAAAATGATGAGGCCTTTAAGCGCCTGCTGCTCCACACAGAGGTGCGCTGGCTGTCAAAGGGCAACTGCTTGGCCAGGCTGTGCAAGCTTTTCCCTTCAGTTATTGAATTTCTCGACCAGGCAGACGCAACCTTGAAGGCCAAGCTGTGGTCCTGTCGTCATGACATTTTTTGCCTCTCCGACTTCTTCGAGAAGATGAATGAGGTCACGTTGAAGCTCCAGGGGGATGGGATGACGCTGGTCCACTCCCAGGCCACCATCTGCAGCTTCCTTGCAAAACTGAAACTCTACCAACAGAACCTGGGGAGGCGACAATTAATTCACTTTCTGCAATTAGCCAAGGTAGGTTTTTGAATTAAGGCCTGTTCATACTATGCAAGAAGAAAGAAATGTGTGATTGGTCAGAATGTGGAAATATTAGGCATTTCATATTTCATATTAGAGGTCGGACATGCCACCTCCATTGCCTCTTTCTTTCCATCTCCTCCGCAATTGCGCATAATAAGCTATCAGTAAATCCTCCTCCTCCGCCGCTTCAAACGTGTTGTCTCCTCAATCAACGCAAAACTTGCGTGTACTGCAGTGGGCGGGGCGTATGAGGGACTCCCAGGAGTTTTAAAAAAAAAAAAAGCCTATGAAATGCCCTGACCATGAGTATGAACAGGCCTTTAGACTACGTTTTATCTCTGCTCTCATGATAAAATGAAATAATAGTTTTACTGTGTCTGTTCAGGTGTTGGATGAGCTGACGGATAGTCACCTGCTGCTCTACACCGACCACTTGAAGGCAGTCAAGACCGACATGGCGATTCGGTTCAGGGACCTCGAGCAGTTAGATGTGCCTGACTGGGTGATGGAGCCATGGCAAGCAGATGCTGTCAGCTGTGAGCCCGAAATCCAGGAGAGCCTCATTGATCTCCAGAACGACGAAGAGGCAAAAGCAACGTTCCGGACCTCTGGTTGGCGTGCGATGTGGATAACGCAAGGTCAGCATTTTCCCCCGTTGTGGGAGAGGGTCCATCTCCTGCTCCCTGCTTTCCCCACGTCGTATCTCGTCGAACAGGGATTCAGCCAAGCTCTCCACATGCAGACGAAATACCGCAACCGTCTGAACCTGGTTAGCTCTGGCGCTCTCAGACTGAAACTAACATCCAAGTGTCCAGACTTGAAAAAGCTGGCAGCGGCCCACCAAGCACAGGGCTCTCACTAGGTTGCTTTCAATAAATAAAGTGCTTACAGTCCTATATATTTCCCTTCTTTAAAATTGGCTTTTTTTAAATTCTTTTTTTCCTTGGTTCATGTCAGCGTCTCAGTCCTCAGGCAATGACCGTTGCTTTTCAAAGGTTTAATAAGCCTCGAGCGCATTAATTAACGCACGAGCGATTTCTGTTTTTTTATTGGTTCATTCACTGTTGTTCACGTGAAGTGTGCGTGTTGTTGGCATCTCTGACTACATTAGCTCACTAAAGCTCATTTTCAACAAATTCTGCTGTGGTGGTATTTTTCTTCCCAAGTTCCACGTTGCTTAATACACCTGGGGTTATTTTCAAATGTTGTGATATTGTGAAGTGATATAAACGTTAACCACTTCTATTCAGACTTAATATGCAATTCATTCATCATCCTCAAAGGCTGTGTGGCCTTTCTCTCAGTAGAAACACCAGTTTGACTTAAATTCTATCTCACAGCTCTTTGCAAAAGGATCCTAGCAACTCAAGAGCTCAGGGTCCCATTACAACTAAAATAACATTTCCATGTTGTTTACCAGTTTCTCCAGGCATAGTGTTGAGTTATATACAAACATGACCTACTATATGTGTCAAAAACATACATTTTGGAGGCAATGTTCAAATTAAAATCCATGCTTTCATTTCCTATACAATGGTCAGATTTGCTCAGCAGCACATCATGTTGTTGGGGGCATAAATACAACTCCAATCCAATAAAAACAGGGACTTTAAAGCAAATGAATGGCTTCTCTCATCATACAAAACCCGATGTCAATTGAAGTCCTCCAGTCTTAACACACTGTTTACTACAAGAACACGTCAAACACCAGAACATATAGTAGATCTCCCCACCCCCCCCCCCCACCCCCTTTTTTTTGGTGGGGGGGAGGGGTGGTAAGAGGATCATGGTATGGTCAGGGGGGTGTTTGTTCAAAAAAGGTTGAGAACCACTGATTTAGATAGATGGTATTCAGAATACAGTTACATTGTTGAAATCAATGGATTACATGAAGGTACTTCTGTTTCACAAGTTTATTCACTCTCTTAAATTAAGGCAACTCGATGCATTTCCCAGAAGCCCCAACATGAAAACGAATGAAAATGTGCTAGCACTATTTGCGTGATCAGTCACAATGGAGTCGGAAGAGGAGCAGGAGCTAGAGGTAGAGCTGGAGCCGGCACACCAGAGCCAGGGCAGGAATGCGTTTCTATCTTGGAAATTCAAACAGCATTTCACATTAAAGAAAGAGAAGGGAGAACGAAATATAACTGTGCAGTGCAACCTCTGCTTGCCAACAACCAACTTCCTTTCAGCTTCCAAAGACTCCACCTCCAACCTAAAGAAGCATCTTAAAGTAAGTTATTTTTTTAATTAACCAGGGGTAGTTGTCTGCTGTAGTTTTACTGGTCACCTTGTTATTTTATAGTTGTCAGGTAGCTACCTGCTTAGTTGATGTGCGACTTTACATTCTCATATGTGCTGATTTACTAGCCCCAGAGCCGTTGAAAGACTGACGCATGTATTGACATGCTAGCTAACGTGTTAGCTTAGACTGCATATGAGTATGCGTAATGATTACTGTGAAGTGTAATGACACCATCAGCACCTCCAGGATGTTGTATTTAGTAGGCCTGGGCCAAAAAATCGATTTTTATATTAATCGCTAATTTTTTTCTGCCGATTTTTTTCATACGAGAATCGATATTTATTCATTTATTTCTTTTCTTTTTTTTTTTTTTTTGGACGACCAATCTTTATTATATGACCATGTTTTCTGTGCCATTACACTCGACATCAAGTCAAACCGGCCTGTTGTGTTCGTTTCTTCACACTGGTCTGTCTCTTTATTTTCGTCATCTGCATTCCGCTTCCGGAAATACAAGCACATGGGTCACCATAGTAACCTGAATGCGAGCAAATGCACACAACAAAATGGCGGAGTGCAGTGAGCCGAGTACCTCTACAGAGCCACCTGAACTCTTTCTCCCACCGCCCCACTTCAAATCCAACACATGGAGTCTATTTGGTTTTTATAAAAAGCAGGGAACAGGAGAGCTCGACATGAAGAAAGCCGTATGTAAACTTTGTCGCGGTCAAGTCGCTTACTGCGGTAACACCACGAACATGACGGCGCACATTGCTCGCCACCACCCTGAGAAAAAAAATTATCTGGGGAAAGCTAAACAGCGGCCCTTGGCAGTGCAGCAGACAATAGATTCAACTCTCCACAAACTCCCAGCTGGATCAGACAAGGCGTCGAGGGTAACTACAGCAATTGCGCATTTCATATTCATTTGTGCTCTGAAGATTTCAGTAACTATTTCAGTTACTTTTTTACTTATTTTTTTATTTAATTTATTTTCTAAAGACCAGCTAAATGTAGCAGTTTAGTTTATTGTAAGATGTTGGCGGATGAGAATGTTTTTTGGGAGGGCAGGTGCACAGTTGTCAAAATAAATCTCACAAACTGATGTGATGTGTGTATTGTTTTTTGTAAATATGACTTATGATGTATTACCAAGTGTTTGGTTGAACCTGTTCTTGTTTAAGGAAAGAAAATCACAATAATTGGAATATAAAATCGCAATACTTGGTAAAATCGAATCGCAATACTTGTTTAATCAGAATCACAATTTGAATCGGGACCCAAAAATCGTTAGAGAATCGAATTGGCACAAAAGCATATCGGCCCAGCCCCAGTATTTAGCCTAGAGAGTAACCACCTGTATAGGCCTACAATAGTCCTCTTTATTCTTATTCTAGTCTTGCAAAGAGCAGAAATGCCATCAGATGATGGTGGTGAACGAACTGAAACTCTTCAGGATGTTCAAACTGTGTGCACAACAGCAGATATATGGATGGCTCATCATAGGAGTTTCATGGGAATCACGTGTCACTGGATTGAGCCAGAGACATTAGATCGAAAGTCTGCTGCGTTGGCATGTGAAAGGATAAGGGGCCGCCACACCTATGATGTAATTGCTGCCAAAATTAGTCAGGTTCATGCAGATCCAAGGCAAAGTCAGTGCCACAACCACTGACAATGGTAGTGTCGTATCTTCAGTGGGGATGCAGTCGAAGATGTTTGAAGAAAAACTCCGCCGACACTGTCTTAGTTGTATAACAAATTTATTACAATAAGTTCAGTATCGTAATCAAGTAACACGTTACTTGGAGAGTCTCCAGACGAATAATGAAACTCTGACGACAATATGCAGACAGCTCCTTATATACCGAGCTTGTTTTGGTCAAAAACCTGTTTTTAACATATGGTTCATGTTATGAGAGCGAGACAGAAAAACAGGAGAAGCCCCTCAATTTGGGTGCATCCACCTCTGACCTAGGGCCTCCATGCCTCTGCTAATCCACATCTGGTATATGTATTAACTTTGACAGCAGCACCATCATGTCAATATCCTGGTACCCCTGACCAAATAACCTCCAAGTCAGGAAGGCCCAAACAGCAACTAACATTCCAATATATTCTCCTAATACATACCATTTGTATAAATATGCTGCATCGAACAGCAGACACCTCATATTCCCCCCTTCGGGACTAGTCAGAGTCCCGATAAAAAGAATATGAACAAACATGTGTACTTTGGTGTCAAGAATGATAATTCCTCCAAACATGATCTTAACAATACAACAATTTTAATGGAGTGTGAAAGCGAAAAACCTGTCTGGCAGCTATCTTTCCTGAAGTAACCCTCATACAATCTAGACAGGAAAATTCTTTCACGGCCCCTCTGCCCAGGCGGCCACATATAGTACTCCAACCCAATTAAAAGAGGAATTTTACTCAATCTATATAATAATATAATATTAAACAAATACATATGGAAACCTCAGCAAATAAAGTAAAAACAATGTCCACCTTTAGGCTGGTCGACCCATCGTACCTTCCAATGGACCTGTCCCTGCCTATCCCCAATGTCCCTAAGGACCGAAAAAGAAAGAAAAAACTGAGGTCCCAACATAGTAGTCCCATACTGAATCGAATCAAACATGATAAATTATACAGATTACCATGCAAAAATAACATTTCATACATGCAATACATATATATGTTATTTCATTTTTTCATTTGTTATTCTTTATTTTTCTAAACACCGGAACTTATCAGCTTATAGTTCCTCTGCAGCATCGATTCCCAACTCTGAACATTTTCACAATGTCCTTGATCAGAGTCTTTCATCCATTCTGATTGTCCTTATTGTACTTTCTGAATCCCTTTATCAGCTTGGGATCCTTGAATCATCAACCGCCCTCATAGCGGTCCTCCCCCAATGTCGTTCTAAGGGAAAAAGAAAACACCAACCAGTATCTTTTGTAGAAATAACATATGCAATTCAAATCATCAAATACAATTCAACATTCTATAATTAATATAATTTCCATGTAAACATATGAACTACATTGGCTAGTTCCCCCTTTTAACACCAATTACTACAATAACCCCACTATGTAACTAGATAACTCTAAAAATAAATGTTAAAACTATAAGTATGTTAGACGTGGTTAAAATGGATATTTCTCCACCAGTTCACCTTCCATCATTACTTCCTCATCCTCGTCCGAATCAGTTCTCTGCAATAATGGCATCTGAACCTGATCTCCCGACATCACTACACCAACCCATCTCAATATCAAAGCCTTCGCAAAAGTCAACAGCAACGTGCAAAAACAAAACATCACACATAACGATAGAAGGACTGCTACCAAAATTTGTACTAGCACTGCTCCTACTGGCCCTAATTTCTCTTGCAACCAACTATTTGCAGACCAACCTGCTCCTTCCGATGGACCAAATGCATCTCTTATGTGCTTCAATGCATCTATGACATTGGTTATATTATCTGAATTATCAGGAATCAAAGTGTAACAGGCATCTCCTGTTAAATTTAAAGCAACACATAGGCCTCCTTGTTTGGCTAAGATATAATCAAGAGCCATATCGTGTTTCAACAATGTCAATCTGTGGCTCTTTTGGGTGTTTGACAACATTTCGAAACCTCTTATAGTTTCGTTTGCAAAGCCCTGTAAGGTGTAGGTAATGTTATCAATATGGTCTGCCAAAAATGTCACTCCATACCATGGAAACAATCCTATTCCCCACTTTTCTCCTATACTTATTCTCCAATGGTAGGACTCCAGATTATGAAATTGTGCCAATTCTCTTTTATTCCTACTTCCAGAAGTAACATTAGATTGAACCTCATCAGATGCTTCTTCCTTCTGGACAGCAAAAACCTCATATGGGAGTTTCAGTGTTGCCATATAGCAACATCCTGTCCACCCATATGGTAGAAATAAATAAGCATTTTCACCACAAATCCACCAAATATCCCTGAAATTGCCTATAGTCACATTACCAGGCAAAACTTGATGTTCTACCATCACAGTTCTACTCGGCTTACGTTTTGACACTTGAAAAGTCACTTCATACAACTTATCCACATCTTTATCCTCACGCTTTCCTAAATCCATCATGTAACCATCACACTCTGATATTCCCATAAACATTCCAGACCCCTTATTAGTCTCATTTGAGCAAAAACAGTACTTTGCCCTCACAGCTTTCACTTCCATCGGATCAGGGACCGCTGTCATCACATTTTCATGTTGTTCAAGTAAGTTCATATACGATAATCCTGCCAACCAAGAACAATCAGATCTGGGCTTAAAAAGATTCACTGATAAAGCCATCACTTTATCCACCGATGATTGCTGTTGATACAAAAGCCATGACAGTACAGAAGATTGACATGAAGTAGTTAATGGTTCGGGTACCGCCTCCAAAATTGAAGGCCATGTACCTGGTGATGGTACTTTCAACACACATGGACCCTTCAATTTCTTGATTGATCTCACTGAGTGTGTTAACTGCTGAAACCATAAATTTCTACCTGCCCATGGGTCTACAATTCCCAACGCTGAAGCATCAAATCCATATGCTTTCCACTTAGCTTCTCTCTTCTGCAATGCATGGTTCTGTTCAAGCATCTCCTGAGATGTCTGATCCGAATCAACAAACTCCTTTTCCGCATCTACAATATTCCTCTGAACAGTCTCGGATGAATTTACAACCTTCTCTTCCTCAATCTCCTTACTACTATTCACACTAATCCCCATCTCTAACATAGACTTCCGGCTCTCATTTACCATCTCCTTGACTTTCAAGGATACTTTATCAAATGTCTGTGTCATATTCACCAATTTCTTAGGCCTCAATGTTGGCGCCAAGGTAGTATTCTGATCTGAAGCATTAACATTCTTTGTTGGTTCCAAATTTAAAATAGCAGTCTCCATCTTTGTGTTAGTTACCGTTGCAGTGGTTGCTTCAACAGGTCTCAGGTTTGTTATCATAAGTCTCACCTTATGAGTTATAAAACCTTCAATCCAAGAGTGACTAGATGGAACAAATTTAAACTCTGGCTCTCGATAAGTACACACATACTCTCCTTCATCTTCCCATGCTAGGTTGCGCACAGCAAGTGAACAATCACCCACAACTTTCTTATACCTCATGTCATTGTACAATAAGTACTTTCTTTGATTAATAGACGAACCATGGTTTCCAGGAAGTATCAACTCCACATCCTCTCCACGACTGTTTTTCCACTTGGGAAGATAATTAATATGGCTGTTCCATATTCCACATTTACAAGGAAGAATAACCATTTTTCCCAGCTTGGACCTAAGCACTATCTCCTCAGGTTTTGGCGTCGTACGAATCTTATTAGGTGCCTCTGTTGTTGGCTGTGACACATTTTCTACCATCTTAGGATTCATAGCGGAGAGGTTTGACCCTCCTCCGAACTGGCCTGGGATTCCTTTGTCCAACTGAACCTCCGAGTTCTCTTGCAACAGAGTCAGATCTCTTTGCATTCTCTAGTGTTTCACTCTCCACTGAAACATGCTCTGATGTTTCTGGGACATATTGGAATTTGATGTCCCCAAATTCTTTCCCTTGTCCATCATCAGCATTATCATCACTGGCATCATCAAAAATATGCTCAGAATCGTCAACATTTTCCACACTCTGGACAATCCCCCCTTCAGGATTTTGTCTCTGGAGATCCTCATGCATCTGCCCTTCGGCTGCATGTTCTCCTTCATTTTGTTCCACAGAGTCATCACGACTCTGTGAACGTTGCACTTCTTCTCTAGGTGCTTTAACACAGTGCGATAAATGATACCAAGTTGGAGACCCCTTGACCTGAACTGCAGTTCCCGTACTGCGAACAACCTCAAATGGTCCTTCTCGTCGTTCGTTATACCACTTCCTCCGGAAAACTTTCACAAATACCTTGTCTCCAGGCTGCACTGTACTCCTCTTTTGCTCATCAAGTCTCTCCTGCACCTCCTCTTTCCTTTGCCTGTCAGAAACATATGTAGATATTCTTTTGTGCAAACTAGCCATGTATGCAACATATGCTCTCATTTCATCTTCCAAAAGGGCCAGACTTGGTCCCTTTCCACTAGTGCGCAAACAAGGTGTTGGCATCCGTCTTCCCGTGGCCAACCCATGCGGTGTCATATGCAAATCACGCAACTCACTCGAACGACATATCATCAAAGCCAATGGAAGTGCTGCTACCCAATTTAAACCTGTGTGCTGACAAATTTTAAGAATACGATTTTTCAAAACTCCATTCATTTTTTCACATACTCCTTGGCTTTGTGGATGATAGACTGCACCAAGACGCTGTTTGATTCCTAATTTTTGCAAAATCAACTTTACTGTTTTGTCAACGAACTCCTTCCCATTGTCTGAGGATATCCGATCTGGAAGTCCCCACCTGCTTATGACCTCTCTACACAAAAACTTGGCAATGGACTGAGCGTCCTTCCGCTTGGTTGGACAAGCTTCAGGCCATCGTGAAAATCGATCTACCACAACCAACATGTACCTCTTTCCTTCAACTGGTCTGATCATGTCAACATAGTCCACAACTAACTCACGCATAGGACCCCTCGGAGTTGGAATGTGACCAGGTGGAACTACCACACCCCTCCGAACATTGTTTTTCAGGCAGATTGTACACCTGCCTATGACATAGTCAATCTGTTGAAGCAGACACGGTGCCCAAAAACCATACTCCTTCGTGATCTTTCTCTTAACTTCCCCCCTTGCAACATGGGCTAACCCATGTGCCTCCTGAATCATTAGACCTAACAGGTCTGGAGGAGCTATTATCAGGCCCTCATGATTTCTCCAAAGACCTGTAGAATCCTGGGTGGCACCTCTGTCTTTCCACAACTGTTTATCAATCTCAGGAGCAGCATCCTGCATTAAAATCACATCCCTAAGTGTGATTCTATCCTCCAAATCCACTTCATGAGTAACCAACAAAACTTTACCCACTCTATCTGCTCCTGTGACTGCTTTTGCTGCTTCGTCAGCTGCTTTATTACCTTGTGTGACTCTCGACATATCCGCTCTGTGTGCTGCACACTTAGCTATCGCTATCTCCTTAGGCTTCATCATAGCATGCAGCAAACTCATTATTTGAGCATGATGTTGTATTGGAGAACCATCGGTTTTCTTCAAACATCTTCGACTGCATCCCCACTGAAGATACGACAGAACTTGGCGTCACGAATTATCAGGACGTGTTTGTGGCCGCAGCGCAGCTGGACGCAGCCCTGCTTTCCTCCTCTCATCCAAGGTGAGCCTACACCGTTATGCTGTTTGGGGGGGATGAGGTCTGACTGGGGTTGTCCCTGTCTGTGTTGGATTTCGGCCGCACCGAAATGATTCTGTGTGGGTGAATGCTGTGTTGGTGTTTGCGGGTGTAGTTCCGTTTAAATTTGTCTTACTCTCCATTGTTTTACTGCGTTGCGGGCACCGCAGTAAGGGGGGAGTGATGGTAGAGTAAGAGCTAAGAAATAAAGTAGAAGGGAAATGTTGTGTAAAGGGTAAAGGCAAGGAGCCTAACAATGAGTAACGTTAAGTGAGTTAAAAAACTATGCGGGGTTAATGAAGAAGAGAGCTCATAAGCTTCTTAAACCGTAAGACATGTGTAAATTAGCCGCTGCGTGAAAGTTGAATAAGTGGAAATTAAGGGAAAACCTGGTACCAGGTGTATAACCAGAAATAAGGATTAAAGGAAGCCGCAGATTTGGATAAAAGCCCTCTGGGAGGCGGTTTAGTACGGGCCAAAAACCTGAATATTACATTAGGTGAGTTCAGGTCGGTTATAAGCAAATAACTGGAAGTGTAGGGGAAAATATTTGTAGATAGATGCCCTCTCTGGCGCTGGCTGACGAGCCACGACTGATGCCGTTTTGTCAGATATTCTACACTTCAAAGGTAGCAAAAATTTAGATATAAGGAATAAAAAGGAATAAGGAAGCGGCAAAGCATGCTTAAATAGGACAGTATGAATGAGTCGTCTTTAGAATAGATTGTTGATTGTGATTTTGTTCCTGGTTTTGTTATATTGCGTGTTTTTGAGTAAAAAGTTAAGTGTATTGGTAGGTTGGAGAGGGATTCCCTCCTCCCTCTCCTTTCTCCCTCTCTCTGTCTCTCTGTCGAGAGAGACATCAGCACTGCAGGCTGAAATTGTGTGTCTCTATGAGTGTGTGTGCTTGGAGCTCGAATACTTTGTTTTAGAAATGTGGTTACTATTCTAGTGTTGTGTTTAGATTATGCGTTAGGATTAAGTTTATGGTTTATAAACTTTTTCGGGGACGTTTTTAATCTGTTAAAATTCCATAAGCCTCATTGGAGGATATTAAAAATAAGAGTTAAAATTATGAGAGAGGAAGAGAAATAGAGAAGATTTCATAAGTTTGATTAAAGATTAATAGACTTTTTTGGAAGACGTTTGGTTTGATCAATACAATTTATGAGCCTTTTTTAAAGACATTTCTATAAGATTTAAATAATTTGTCATGAGTTACTGAAAAAGACCTGTTTAAGATAAATAAGAAGAAGTGGAGAGATTAGTATATAACTCTGTGTAAAAGATAAATATGATTGAGAGGAATGAAAAATGCTGAGAGTTTTTATGGTGATGATGAATGATATGGAATAATGTTTGGTGTTTAAAAGTGCAAAATATCTGTTATAAATAACCCAAAGTGCTGGCAGAAGAAAAAAAAAGAAAGAGAGTTGCAAAATATTATTGAACTAAATTGTGAAAAGAAAATCTGATCTTTGTCTTTTCCTTTGTTCCTTGCATCTGTGGGGGAGACACGGAGAGACGGGTGGAGCCTGGACAGTGTGTCACACGGACCAATTCGGTGACGTCAGACTCCTACCCAGACAAACCTCTGCACAAGGCCAGTACTGTTTTTGTTCACGAACTCTTTCTATACCTGCTGTGTGAAAATATATTTGTATAAGCATTTAGGATCATTGGAAGTTGATATCTATTGCTTACATTTATGAGCTAATATTGGGGTATTTTTCAATTTGAAGTGGGAAACAGCACATTCTGTTTTTATGTGCTACCTCAAAAGAAGCTTGGCAACTGACTGACCAGTTAAGACATTTAATCAATTAGTGGAGTACAATTGGTGGGTTTAAAACTCTGTTGTGGATTGCAATTGTGGAGTTTGTTGTTTGTGTGTGGTTTGTTCTGAGCTGAACTGTGTTGTGGATTTAACTTGAGATTGGTTTGAGAAATTGAGGTGAATAGTTGTGAGTTTGGATGCTTGTCTTGTTGCAAATAATAGCAGCCAGTGATAGTTGATCCTTGGGGAAAGTGTTTGATTTTAGGGAATTTATATATGGTTGGTTTTTTGACATTCTGGGACATTGTAATTGTAATCTGATTGACCTTTGGGGGTTAGATTGACATTGTGTGGTTTGGTATTGTAATTTTTTATCATACTAATAGATCCTGTTCGTGACGCCAAGTTCTGTCGTATCTTCAGTGGGGATGCAGTCGAAGATGTTTGAAGAAAAACTCCGCCGACACTGTCTTAGTTGTATAACAAATTTATTACAATAAGTTTAGTATCGTAATCAAGTAACACGTTACTTGGAGAGTCTCCAGCCGAATAATGAAACTCTGACGACAATATGCAGACAGCTCCTTATATACCGAGCTTGTTTTGGTCAAAAACCTGTTTTTAACATATGGTTCATGTTATGAGAGCGAGACAGAAAAACAGGAGAAGCCCCTCAATTTGGGTGCATCCACCTCTGACCTAGGGCCTCCATGCCTCTGCTAATCCACATCTGGTATATGTATTAACTTTGACAGCAGCACCATCATGTCAATATCCTGGTACCCCTGACCAAATAACCTCCAAGTCAGGAAGGCCCAAACAGCAACTAACATTCCAATATATTCTCCTAATACATACCATTTGTATAAATATGCTGCATCGAACAGCAGACACCTCAGTAGCAATTTCGTTAAGGCATTCAATGAATATGGAGGGTGTGAAATGGATGGTGAGATGGATAGCACAGATGATGTGCAGTTTGCTGATGTCTCTGCAGTTCTTCAGGAGGAGCAAGAGGAAGAAGAGCTAAACTTTTTTTTGCCACCTCACCATCGATGTGCCGCACATACTTTGAATCTTGTTGCCACGACTGATCTTGACAAAGTTGCCTCACAGGGTGTTTCTCGAAAATTATACAGAAGTGCAATGTCAAAATGTGCTGCAATCTGGAATAAGGCTCATCGCTCATCAGGAGCTGCTGATGCAATTGAGGAAATTGCCCAAATGAGATGTGTGGTACCTTCAGTGACTAGGTGGAGCTCAGAGTATCATGCAATCGAGAAGTTAATGAGTCTCACTGAGAGTCAGCTCAATGGAATCTGTGACCATCTGAAAGTGGCCAAACTGCATCCTCATGAGACAATGTTTCTAAAAGAGTACACAGCCATTCTGAAACCTCTTGCCTACTCAATCAACCTGCTCCAGGGAGAAAAGAACTGTTACTTTGGATACATAGTTCCCACCATTCTCAGCCTAAAAGCCAAGTTAGCTGAAAAGTTGACACAAGTGCAGTTCTCAATCCACATCCTCTCAGCTGTTGTCACAGCCATTGACACTCGATTTGGGCAGGTGTTGGCCTCCCATGAGGCAAGGCTGGTGGCTTCCACCATCCCAAAGTTTTGACTGTGGTGGCTTGCTGATGAAGAGAGGGAAGCCATGAAAGGAGCAATGGTCCAAGAGACTCGTCTTCTTCACACAGAGCCTTCTGAGGATGCCAGCACCACTGGAAATGCCGCAGTTGGAGATGATCCAGGAGATGATGACAACTTTTTCACTTTTGAGACAGCACAGATGACAAGTTCACCAGCAGAGGAAGAGGTGCAGAGGTATCTCCATTATCCAGACAAGTCACTGGCTTCATTGAAGATGTATCCAATGATCAGAGCCCTCTTCTTAAAGTACAATACTACTCTGCCATCAAGTGCTCCTGTCGAGCGGCTCTCTAGCCAGGGAGGACTTATTTTCACTCCACACCATAACAAAATGACAGATAATCACTTCGAGCAGGCTCTCCTGCTGCGATACAACCACCTTTACTGGAGTGTTGACTTGTAGAGTAGGTGGGTCAAAACACATTGGTCTTTAGGTTCACAGGCATTCACAGGCAATGCATACATTGACAACCTCATTATTCTTGTATAACCAACTGTTGTCTTTTTTTCATCTGACATTCATATAAAAGCAACACCTTACATGCCTACTGTAAATGTTTTTTGTTTTGATGTTTTTCAACCTAGGTTATGTGCAACGTTGACATTTTGGATAGATTTTTGCTGCTAGCCTTTGTTGTTACATTACAGAGAAGTAATGTTGGTTTTTCAATATAACATTGTTTCATGTGGGTAAAATGATATTTGGTGGCGTAGTTTAAAAAAAGAATATTATTTTGCCACCATCACATTCAGTTTGAGTTTCTGTTTAGTGTGTCATTCTTAATGAAGAACATTAATGTGAATATAGTCAGCTGCAACAATCTTTTTTATGGAATGTTTCATATCATCCTTTTATGTTTTTATTCTGTAAAATCAGGAAAAGGGTAAGGGAAAATGCAGGTTTTCTTCTGGTGCTTTTTATTTTAAGATGATAAGTTGCGGGGTTCCGGTAATGGCGGCTTGCTGAGAGGACGTGCTCGCTTCGGCTCCGCTATCTTTCTGTAAATCTCTGGACAATACTCGGTATATGAGACACTGAACGACGTCTAAGGAAAGCCGTGATGCCTCACACTAAAAGAAACTCAAAAACCGCCAGCAAGACACCGGTTCAGTCGAAGTTATCCAACTTCACTTCTAAGCTGAGCCTTGAAGCTAGCCAAGAAGCTAATGAGGCTAATACTAGCACATGCGAGGCAATGGAGGAGGAAAACAACGAGCCGACTGAGAAGAGAATGACGGCCGAAGTAGGCTCAGACGCAATACTCGCTGCAATTGCAAACTTGAAATCTGATTTTTCCTCCAAACTAGATTGCATTTTGTCAGCAATGGAGAATGTGAAGAAAGATGTTAATGAGTGTGCTGAACGGGTCGGTGAGGCGGAAATCCGGATATCCACAGCAGAAGACAGCATCACCAGTCTGCAAGCCAGCGTTCAAGCTCTTGGGAAAAAAAAATAAGGGTCTTGAGGAAAAAGTGCTGGATCTGGAGGCCAGATCGCGACGATCTAACTTGAGACTGGTTAATCTACCCGAAGGCGCGGAGGGAGAGGACGCGTGCGCCTTCTTGGAAAACTGGCTGCCCGAGGCTCTGAACTTGGCACCGTTACGCACCGCTCTGATAGTGGAGAGAGCGCATCGGGTCGGCCTGAAGAGTACATCAAATACTGCTGCACCAAGGACTCTTATCATGAAGTTCTTAAATTACAAGGATAAAACAACCGTGATAAAAGCCGCCAGGGCAAAGAGACCGATACTATTCAAGAACCACCAGGTGAGACTGTACGAAGATCTCGCAACCGGCGTACACAAAAAACAGAAAGAGTTTGACGCTGTGAGACAGCAGCTCCGAGACATGGGGATCCGATACGGCATGATTCCTCCCGCACGGCTGTTGGTGACACACAACGGACAGTCTCGCATCTTTAACCAGCCAGCTGAAGCAGAGAACTTTGTTGGGAATCTGAGAGCAGAAAGTAGACCTGGGTAAGATAAGGTAGTCACCATCACATTACAGTGTAGGCCTATGGATATGGGTGGACAAATACTGAGCCTTAAGTTAACTAATAATAAAAATAAAAAAAGAAGAAGAAGAAAAAGGAGGAGATAAATAATTTGCTTACTATGTCTGACATATGCTGGCCCAGAGGCTCACGGCTAATATTAATATTAATACTGTAGCCTAATTTTCTGAAAGTATATAATAACGAGTTTCCTGTGTAAATAACGGGGTGGGGTAAGAGGAACCGTGTTCAGGCACAGTCGGTTGATCCTCACTTTTGTGTGGAACAGCCTTTAGCTGTTAGATAGGTACCAATATATATAGGGGGGAGGGAAGTGGGTAACAAAGTTCAAAGTTTTAAATTAAAGGGGGTATATTGTTCAGTGTTTATTATTATGGATGAGGTTTTTAACATCCAGGTGTTTTTTGTTTCTCTGTCTTTAAATTATCAGAATGTACTGAGAAGACAATGCAATGTTATACGTTATGTCTGGTGGATTAAGAATTAAAATATCTTCTTGGAACTGCAGGGGGCTACAAAAATTGAAAAAGGTAAAACAGGTAATGACTAGGGTAAAATCTATACATTCTGATATTATGCTACTTCAGGAAACCCACCTGTTATCTAGCCAAGAGGCGAAGATTAGGAGGAGGTGGCAGGGCAATATATATTCAGCACCCTTTACTTCCCAGGCAAGAGGGGTTATGATTTTGATTGATAAATCCATACCATTTCATGTGACAAGGGTTATTAAGGACAAGAATGGGAGATACATTATTCTACAGGGCACACTTATTACGGAAAAAACAAACCTGATTAATATATACGCTCCTAACATTGATGACCCAAAGTTTTTTCATAATCTCTTTCTTACAA
Source organism: Pagrus major (assembly GCF_040436345.1). Classification (NCBI taxonomy): domain Eukaryota; kingdom Metazoa; phylum Chordata; class Actinopteri; order Spariformes; family Sparidae; genus Pagrus; species Pagrus major. The sequence continues at coordinate 1,970,961 of NC_133231.1, forward strand.
TTTCATCTCTGGCTGGTAGCTGTATTATAGCAGGGGATTTTAATTGCACATTGAACCCAGAATTGGATAGAAGCTCAGGTATTGATAACTCTCATAACAAAAGTAGACAAACTATTCAACACTTTTTGGAGGAACTTAATTTGACAGACATTTGGAGGGATATGAATCCCAAGGGTTTAAAATACTCCTGTTACTCAAATACACATAAATCATACTCGCGTATCGATTACTTTTTAGTTTCTGCTGATTTAAAACATAAAATAAAGGACTGTCACTATGATAGCATCTTAATATCTGACCATGCACCAAATTCATTAATATATGAAGATTTAAGACTAAGAAGAGACCCCCCTCGGTGGAGATTTAAACAAAAATGGCTCCTAGACTCAGAATTTATATCTTTCATAGATAACCAAATTAATATCTTTTTCGAAACGAATAAAGATGAAACACCACCCTCTTCAAGGTGGGAAGCCTTTAAGGCCTACATAAGAGGTCAGATAATTAGCTTTACGAGTTATAAGGCAAAACAAACTTATCAGAAAACAAAAAAGTTGGAAATAGAGATTGAATTGCTTGAGGAGGAATACTATCAAACATTATGTCCAAACATTCATCGAAAACTTCTGCTACTAAGAACACAGTATAACGAATTTTCTGCCTCTAAAGCAGCCTCACATCTTCTGCGTCTTAAGCAGGCATTTTATGACCAGGGGGAGAAGCCCGGGAAACTATTGGCCTGGCGCCTCAAACAATTACAAAATGAGAAAAACATTACCTCAATTGAAAATAGTGATGGACAGATTATTGTTGACCCACTAGAAATCAGTGAAACTTTTAAGGTCTTTTTTGAGAAGTTATACAGCTCAGACATAACGCACGTGGGACAAGAACAAAATATTTTCTTAGATACTCTCCAAATACCTAACATTTCAGGATTAATAAGTGCAGATCTTGGGGCAGCTATAACTAAGGAGGAAATATCTATAGCAATAGATCATTTGAAAACAGGCAAAACCCCAGGCCCAGATGGGCTGCCGACAGAAATTTATAAAAAATTTAAAGACAAATTGCTCTCCCCTCTTTTTGACATGTTTTCGGATTCATTTGAAAAAGGAATCCTCCCTGTTTCACTAAGAGGAGCTCTGATAACTTTACTGCCCAAACCTGGTAAACCTTGCAACAAATGTGGAAATCTAAGACCAATAAGTCTTCTTAATGTTGATTTAAAAATACTTAGCAAAATTTTGGCTAGAAGGCTGGAGCGAATTTTACCAAATATAATTGCTTGTGACCAGAATGGGTTTATTGTAGGTAGACAGGGATTTCATAATGTGAGACGTGTGTTGGATATCCTTCATAATCGGGAAGAAAAACCAGATTCTGCTTTGCTATCATTGGATGCCGAAAAGGCCTTTGATAGAGTTGAGTGGCCCTATTTATTTGAAATACTAAAAAGATTTGGCTGTGGGGATAATTTCTGTCGGTGGGTTAAACTTTTATATAATGAACCATATGCTGAAATAATAACAAATGGAGTTATATCTAAATCATTTAAAATCAAACGGGGATGTAGGCAGGGCTGTCCTTTGTCCCCCTTATTATTTATTTTAGCAATTGAACCGTTTGCCATTGCGGTGCGGTCTCATGAAAATATAACTGGTATGTCAGTAGGCCAACAGGAACACAGAATTGCTTTATTTGCTGATGACATCATTCTCTTCCTGGAAAAACTGAAAAATTCTATTCCAGCCTTGTTAGATCTAATAAACACATTCGGAAGGATATCAGGGTATAAAGTAAACAAAGACAAATCTTCATTAATGTTACTTAATTCAGAAGAAAGAAATAATGCCGGAAACTCTTTCCAATTCAAAAATGTAGATTGTTTTACATATCTGGGGATTAGGATAGTACCATGTATAAGAGACATTGTTGCGGCTAACTACAACCCCATGATAGACTCAATTACATCCTCTGTGGATAGATGGAACTCCTTGCCTTTATCGCTTATAGCAAGAATTAATGTTCTTAAATTAAATATAATGCCCAAACTTCTGTATCTGTTTCAGAACATCCCATTGCCACCTCCTGTTAATTTATTCCCACTCTTAAAGAAAATTTTTGTACGTTTTTTGTGGAATAATAAACGACCAAGACTACGTTTATCACTCTTGTACCTACCGTATGATCGAGGAGGCCTCAAGTGCCCTAATCCACTTTGGTATTATTGGGCAGCTCAACTGAGGACTATGATGCATTACTTTACAGATAAGTCCCTTCTACCTTGGATGAATATTGAAAACTGCTCAGTTCCTCTCCCTCTCCCTCAGTACATATACTCAGCAAAAGTCGAAATGTTGAAAAAAAAGACAAAAAATCCTATACTCAGAAATATGATTATAATTTGGTATCAGATCAAGAAGTATTTAGGTGAACCCTCCTCTCTGTCACGCTTCAGCCCAATATGGGGCAACCAGTTTTTCCCTCCAGGCAGAGCAGACCCTGGTTTTAAGAAATGGGCTGAAAAAGGTTTAAAAACAATAGGGGATCTCATGGGATCAGATGGTGGGATTTTGATGTCATTTGAAGAGTTGATTACCAGGTATGATATTCCAAACAAACATCAATTTAAATATCTGCAGGTGAGAAATTTTATTAGATCATCTCAAAACCAGTGTTTGTCGATCCCCCCGTTGTCCACTTTGGAAATGGAAATGAAAAAAGATTGCTATGGAAAGGGAATTATCTCCAGACTATATAACATGTTAGCAGAGGGATCCCATGAGTCTTCATTAAGGAAACTTGATGCCTGGAGGGAAGATTTACAGGAGGACTTGCCCTCAGAGGACTGGGAAAAAGTGTGTGCTGAAGCACAAACACAAACTACCAATACTCGTCTCAAAATACTTCAATATAATTGGCTAATGAGGACATATGTGACACCAGAAAAACTTAGTAAGTATAACGATACTATCCCAGACCTGTGTATCAGGTGTGGAGAGGAGAAGGGGACGTTCTTTCACTGTGTTTGGGAATGCAGTAAAGTCCAACAGTTTTGGCGGGAGATTAAACAAACTTTAGAGACTATTCTAGGTATAAAATTAGTTCTTGACCCTAAACTATTTATTCTAGGGTTATATCCTGATAGACATCACATGTCTAGAAAAATAATCACTGCCCTGCATTTATGTTTACTGCTTGCAAAAAGAGTCATAGCACTGTCATGGAGGAGTACCAGTAAACCAAAACTCATCAACTGGGTTAAGGAAATATCCACAACTTTACCTATGGAGAAGATAACTTACATTATAAAAGGAAAACTACCACTATTTCAAAACATTTGGGGTCATTTTATGGAATATATGGAGAGTGTGGATTTAAGTAATGTGGGGAATGAAGCTGACGAGGCGTAGTTGTCGGTAGTCCTTTGCAGTGATCCAAAATAATTTCTTTTCTTTTGATATTTGATTACTTAATTCTGTGTGAACTGTACATCTAAATTTGTATTTTTGATCCAAGCACAATAGTGAAATAACCTGGCTAACTCTTGATAAGGCAGAGAAACCTTTATTGTTCGGGTTGTTGTTGTTGTTGTTTTTGTTTTTTATATACTTATACTTTCACCTAAGTGTTGCTCTATGTTATCTCATAAATACCTGACTTGCAAGGAAGGACAATTTGAATGCTGGACAATAATTTTGTTATCCCTGACGTCTTCCTTGATGTGAGAGCACTCTTTTTTCTGTATATTTATGTATTTTTGAAATATTGTGAAAACTCAATAAAGATAATGTTGGGAAAAAAAAAATGTATGGCACATTTTAACCACATTGAATCAGCAAACAGAAAATGTGAATAATCGTTTTCATCCAAAAAAAAAAAAAAAAAAAAAAAAGATGATAAGTTGCAACACCTATGCACTTAGTCGCTCAGTGAAAAAAAAATGTTAGATGTTACTATTCTGTACAGAGACAGAATATTTTGTTTGTCCATTTTCCCACTTTTGACAGCTAAGTAAATAAAGAAACTAAAAAGGGAAAATTGGTCAATTCTTCTCATTTTATAACCAAGCAAAACATCTTTTGCTTTAACATACCCTTATAGTCTTTGTTCCTCTAAAGCAAATTATATATACAGTATATAAAATATATTGCACTTTCAGGGAGACTTGGGGCTAACACATTCAGCCAGTTGGAACAGAAGAACACACCAGAATAGGCCTGTTTAGTAAGCAGGATTTGATTGCTGCATTCCTACATTTATAAAATGCAATTCAATGTGGAAGTAATCCAAGTATTCAGAATATGTTACTCAGATTAAGTAATGTAACGGAATACGTTACAGATTACATTTTTGAGCATGTAGTCTGTATTCTGTAACGGAATACGTTTTGAAAGTATCCTTCCCAACACTGACTGCTGGGTAGTTCAGTTTATGATATCTATATATAAGAAACTGATTATATGGTTAATATCCATAAAATCTAAAATTGTAAAGTAACTACAAAATATAGTTTTCAGTTAAATATAGTAAAAAGTACAATATGACTAAGTTTGGTGGAGTAAAAGTAAAATAAGTACTCAAGTAAAATTAAAAAGTACTACTGGGCCTTTACACTGTAGGAGATACACTAATAATAAATGTAATTTATTAATCACTGGCGATTAATAAAACACTCGTTAATGGGGCACCACCTCCGTTGTTTTGTCTATTTGAATAATCCGGAGGTAATTAATCAAATTCGACTGGACAAGTTTAACTTGTATCAATTCTAATCAATTTCAGATTAATTTATTCAATCTCATAAATGAAGTAGTGAATTCTACACATATCCATCGGTTCTCCACATTAAAAACAAACCTGCACAGACAACGACATACGGTTAAATATGTTTACTAACTAAATAATTCAGATTAAATAAATGAAATGGCAATTTAAATGAATAACAACAGGTAACAGGAAATATGGAATAACTAAGTAATGGGTTACTAGTGGAATATGGGCTGATGGTGAGATCACGAGTTAGGTTGAAGCATTTAAAGATTACGGGAGTAATTTTTAATACTAACGAGACCCTAACCGAATTTCTCTTAAGCTAAAAGATCATAATCAGAGCCATAGACACCATCTCATGTGTCATGTGTGAATCCAGCTGTTGTGAGTGATGGAGAGCCTACTTTCTTAGCAGAGTTGCGGAGTCCGCGGCAGCGGATTCCCTCGGGTGATTTGCGGCTCTAGCTGGCAGTCCCGGTCCAATGGCCGGGGGTCAGCTCGTCCGGTGTCAGTCGGTTGGGCACCTCGGTCCGTTGTCTTAGGAAGAGGGCCGCTGGTCCCGTACCGATCCGGTGCAGATCTTGGCTCAATAATAATAATAATCTAAATTAAGTTCACTTCTTCAAAAGCAGGTTACGATACTTAACGGTATAAAACAAATTAAAACAGAACTTCGTTCTGGTACAAACTTAATAAAAGAAGCTAATCAATACTGCGAAAAATATAAAAGTGAGAAAAATCAACGCGTGAGCACTTCTGCTGAGATCGCTGTCTTGGAGCGTGTTTCAAAGTAAAGTAAAGAGCTTCAAAAATAAGTTACAAAAGAAAACTTTAAAACTAAAGAAAACTTAAACTAAAGAAAACTGAAAACTAAAAACTCTGACTGGACTCTAAAACTGACTCGAGAGACGTGATCTCTCTGTTTTATTATTTACAAATCGAGGCATGTCTGGGCGGGGCTTACCGGCTTTTGTCTCCAAGATTTAGTCGAGGTATGAAGATTCACAGAAACTCACTAAACTAAACCGTGCTTCACCTTTCACAGAATCTCACCACGGCTCAATAGATGTACTTTGTCTATCATGAAAATGATTATGACGTGATTAAACATTAATTATACATATTTCTCCTAGTTCTAGCTTAATACTTGTTAAACAAAGACATATCAGAGACATTTACTGGTTATAACCATAAACATATTAAACAGAATATTTCTCGTCCAACTGTACCAGGACTCACCATCAGGAGGTGCTGTGGTTCCACCGAACACAGGACAGATTAAACATTAAAACTTGATCTCAGTCAATCTTAATCATAGAGAAACGGGAAAAAGATCAGTTTTATGAACTTCTTTTACTGTTTCTTAATGTGTTAGAATTAAGATTGTGAGATACTGACTTAATGGTTAATTAGAAATGGTCTGAAATCTGGAAGAATACAGAGGCCATTTGAATGGAATGTCCCACAGATAGTGAGACCAGATGTTTCGTAAATAACAGAAGACAGAGTAATAGCATAGAACAACACGTCAGAAGGAGTCTGGTGTCCACTCTGGAGAGTGTGTTTGTGGATCAGAAGTCAGAGAGGGTGAGAAAGAAGAGAAAGAGACATCAGGCGTGTTACTTAATCTGCAAATGTAAAGACATTGTATTAACACAGTCTCTGATGACCAGATAGCTCCGGTCCCTCCTGATGTGGAGAGAGTAGGTAACTCCATGTTTCCTCAGACTGACCTGTGAGGGAAAGATTTATCTGTTTGGAGGGGAGAGAAAGTTCATTCACAGTTTAGGTTGTAAATTAATTAAGAATGGTCCTCATCTGAAGTCTTTATGGTTCAGAAAAACACTGTCCTCTCTGCCAGGAGATAAGGTGTCAGCCTGGAAGGCGCCTCCTTCCTGTAAATCGTCTTCATCCATATGAAAGGAGTTAACAAGAACAACAGGGCCTCAATGTAATGCAGAGGCGATGGACATGTGTTCCTACAACACCATAGTGTGGGTTTACCATGAAATTAATATTAAGATTTTTTACAGTCTGATTGGGTTGACCGGGCCTCCAAATTCTATATATACACCGATCAGGCATAACATTATAACCAGGGCATTTTCTAGTGGATCCTCTGGGTCCTGTATGTTGGGGGGTGGGGCCTCCCTGGATCAGACCCGCTCCAGCACGTCTTACAGATGCTTGATCAGATTGGGATCTGGAGAATTTGGAGGCCCGGTCAACACCTTGGGCCCTTTATTGTGTTCCTCGAGCTGTTCCTGAGCAGTGCTTGCTGTGTGTCAGGGCACATTGTCCTGCTGGGGGGCAACTGCCATCGGGTAGTGTTGTTGTGATGAGGGGGTGTACTTGGTCCACAACAGTGTTTGGATGGGTTGTGCGTGTCAAGTGGCATTCACATGAATGCCAGCACCCAAGGTTTCCCAGCAGAACATCCATTGTGATGAGATGATCAATGTTATTCACATCACCTGTCAGTAGTTTTAATGTTGTGGGTGATTGGTGTATATATAAATACTTTTTATTATATCACACAAAACCTGTGTTCAACCGTAACCACATTTCTTCACTCTTTCCCAGTTAAAGCCTCTGCAGACTTCATGTGACAGCTCCAAATTTTACAACTGAGTCATCTCCTAATCGCCTTTTATTGTCGTCTGCTCTGGCCTTTTGTCTGTCTCTGCTGCTCATTTGAGAGGCTGATCGGTGGGAGATAATGAGGGCTAATGGTCTGTCTGAATGAATGGTTGAATTTGGAAACACACAACATAAAACTGTCTGTCTGGTACCTCTCCATAGGGGCATGTTGTTGTTGTTGTTGTTTATTTATGACTCTATCAGACTGATGCCGGGGAAGAGTGACATTCCACTGCAATCACACCAAAATTTCTAGCAAGTTCAAAGGTTATCAAGTAACAAGTAAGTGTCAACTAGATAATACACACTATGCAATGTGTCAGTAATGTCAGCTGGGAATGTTAAGAGAAAGACTTGCTTCTAAAAAATAGCACCTGTAAAACAGAAATTCACTTCCAGTTTGTGTTTGAGCAAAAGAAACTTGGGTTTGGAGTTCTACAAAAGTGGGTGGTGAGGGGATCTAAGAAATAGTGAAAGTAATAGAGAGTGAAATGAAAAGACAATTGTGACACTTAGAGGACAGTGACAGGCAATCACTGCAGTGTCCATTAGAGAATACTGTATTTTCCTCCTCCAGACAAAAGCAATCTATAGCGCCTATCACACCTGGAGCCACAACTTGCATCTGACAGTGTTAACAATTAATGTGTGAGGATAGTGCAGCTCTCCATCAGCCTCCTGTAAATAGCTGGCATGTGGAGAGCTCCTCAGCAGATGTGATACAAGAGTTCATTAGTGGCCTCTGTTCCTCATAGTTGTCCCCAGAAAGCTATATCTGCCAAGCTGAGCTCGAGGAGGTTCCAAAAAAAGAGAGAAAAAATTAAATCTAGTCACCATCGCACAATGTGTGTTCCTGCTTCAAAACACATTACGGTTCTTTTTTGCTATTATGTTTTACAACTTTACTAATAAGCTGTGACTCGTTTGCTGGAGGTCACAACATTGAGCAACAAAAAGTGCCTAAATGTTGTCAGAGATGTCATGTTGTTTGTTCTGTAGCTCTGTACTTGACCAGAAAGTGCAGAATCCAGAGCTGCAGTCAAAGCCAGCCCTCATGACCTGTCAGAGGGTTGTACTACAAAGCAAGATTAATGGTTTAGCGAGGGTATGTTGAGTCTAAAGCCAAGCTTTATGACCCTGACACACCAGACACAACAGTTGGCCATTAGCCAATGTCGGGCCATCATTGGGCGTTTGTGGCCCTAGATGATGCATTGTGTCCTGCACCATTGGCACTTTAGTCAGCCCTTTTTGGCAGCTTTTTGGCCAATTGAGAATCTAGAATTCATGGCAAGCCCATCAGTAAAAGAAATCACTCTGATTGGCTGTTCAGCTAAGTGAATCAATGCATGAGAAGATAAATGGTAAAAGAACGGGAAAGCCTCTTGAATATCTCACTGTAGTATCCATGATTTCACCCATTTAGTTTGCTTTCTCCTCATTTTTCACCGTCACCTCTTGGCTAGTGCAATTTGCAACTTTTTTATCAGACATATTCTTCATTAGAAGTGGTAATATTAAAGAGAGTCGGGTCAAAAACTGTTGCTTTATCATAACAACACTTTGTATATCCACAGAGAGGTATTTCTTCTCAAGTAGGTGCAGAACATACAAGCTTGTTGGCAGTCCACTCTTGTATTTGCTGTGTGTTTTTTGGCCAAGACAAGATACGACACAACACTCAGTAGGTTTGGTGTGTCTTAGACTCAACTCCACCTTGTCACTAATGCTTTTCCTGGCAACATTATCTATAGGGGACAGGCGCAGAGCCAGTCCCCCGCCACTTTGCCAGCAACTTTTATGTGGAACCATTTTTGGATGCAGGTGTTCCCATATGGACGCATTTAAACAGCGCACCTCAAACAAGTAGTTCTCCACCCAAACAGATGGTGGCGGTCATACATTCAACTTGAGTGAAGATAGCCAGTGTGACAGTTTAACTGGTGTTCATGGCGAGGGTCCCAGATGTGCTGGAGGAGTGGTTTGAGAATCCCGTCTCGAGAGGGGTCCTCGGCCCTGTGCGATGACCAGGAAAACATTCCGATCACCCTGCTCATTGATCCAAGTCATGTATATGTATATTAATGTTGACGTGGCTTGAACACTACCATTCCACACGGAGATGCCGGGGTCTGCGACCTGCAAGCCACTTCACAACGAACGCTACAGAGCACACAATGACAGTGTAGGTGACTGTGTCGATGCCTGTCCAAAAAAACGCAACTGTCAATAAATCGTCCAAAAGTGCATGTTGTCGGTCTGATATCTTTGTCGTGAATGTCTGTACTTACATACAGCTGGTGGGTGGAACAGTCTGAGGCATTTGTTCACGCCGAGCGGCTCGAGAGCAGCGTGGAGAGCGCTGTTAGCTGTGGCGTTGAGTGCGCAGCGTCCAGGTCAACTTGTGACACTTGTTATCATTGAGTATTTCTTTCATTCCACACTCCGTTCAAATGGTCACCTAAAGTCATCAGTCCCAGCTGTATACATCGCTATTAAGCTGGCGCCAAGTCGATGTGAAAACTGTACACTCATACAGCCTGCTCATCAAACAGTCTGCAGAGTATGTTGATATCCAGCCTGAACTCAGCGTGAGGTCGGTCAGCTGTGGCAAAGCGTGAGACGCCCAGATCAACCTGTGATACAAACACCTGTATCGACCGTCGATCGTGGTTCATAGCAAAGTCCAGACATGTATCTCACACTGCTCAAGGTGTCAAGATGAATATCAGAAGGGAGAGGATGACTTCTTACCAGAAGTTAGGGCAGGTGTCAGCAACCTTTACTATCAAAAGAGACATTTTTGCCCCCGTCCCTTGTCAAGAAAATCTGTCTGGAGACGCAAAACATATTTGTGTCTTATAATGAAGATAATGCAGCCTAGAAAGTCTAACTTAGCCTATCAAGATTATTAATAGGCCTAAATGAATATTCATTTATATTTTCACATGATGTGGCAACTCTGCAGGGGGCTACTTATGCTTACAGTATAAGGTACTTGAACTTTGCATTTCCATTTCAATGATGCCATGTTTTGGTGCATTTATGAAATAAAAGAACTAACTTACCATTAATAGAAATACAGTAGCGATACAGAGCTATATATACAGACCTACTTAAGTCCTCCCTGTGTTTGTGAAAATAAAAAAGTAGCCTCATTTGATAATAAATAAAACACATAGGCCAGGCTAGATTTAAAAACAGTAAAAGTAAAAAAACAAAAAAAAAACAAAACACACAGCACGGTTTAATTTTATTTTAGTCCATCTCAGTGTGAGTTAATCCTTCTTTTTTTTATCCTCAGCCACATACAGTGATCAACCCTCGGGCTTGAGCATGAAACACAATGTTAGCTCAGGATCATTCAATTAATCACAACTTGATAGAACAGATACAATTCTGTGTGTAGGCTGCACATTTTACTGTCGGAGAATGTAACAATCACTGTAGGCCTAAAACATTGATGATGATATTAAAAAAATATATATATGTGATGAGAATTCTGTACTTCATGTAGAGGAATGTGAATTGATGTTTACACAGCCCTATTGAGAGAGACCGTTAAATGTGAACTGTGACCTGTAACTTGTGACCTCTTTTATGACTTGTTTTATATTGTTTTATGACCTATATAAGGTACTGAGTAATCACTGAAAGTAAACACTCTCTTCTCTGCAGGAGGGCATGAATGAGCAGCTGTTAGAGTGAAAACACACCCTCAGAGACAGATATAAGCCAAGCATTGCTCTTCTGATATTGAGTCTTCACTTTGTAACTGACCTGCGTGTTGCTCTGTGAATGCTCCTCTTGTACAAGCTTAAACCCTTGTTTGAATTTTGAGCTGAATCCGATCTCCTTCCTCCAGTTCTAAATGAATGCAAAATTATTTTAACAAACTTTGGCGCCCAACGTGGGGCCCCAACATCTGTCTCTCTCTCCACATCAGAGGACCTGAAGACCTTGCAAGGCAGAGTTAAAGACTCTTGAAAAGACCTCCACCGCAGGGCTCTTAAAGCCTCGTTTGGCCAGGGAGGCCAGGTCCCCTGGAGAGGGGGACAGTGACAGGGCTAACCAAAAGAGGGGAGATGGACCAGCCAGACAGGGGCTCAATTCATCAAAAGGGTAAGAAACAATCATTTCTAAAAAATAAATAAAGCAAGTCAGGGACTTGGGAGATCAGGGATCTCTTATAATTGGATATATAAAAAAAAAAAAAACAAGTCAGGGACTTGGGAGAACAAGTATCTCTTAGAATACTGTCTTTGGAAGGACAATGTTTAAATTAATCCCTCAGGCCTGAGTAAACAAAAAGACGTCAGGGTTAGAGTCCCTATAGGAGTGAGGGTTCGAGTCCCCACAGGAAAAAGTGAGGGTTCGAGTCCCCACAGGAAAAAGTGAGGGTTAGAGTCCTCACAGGAAAAGAAATGAAAAGACCGGTAAAATAAAAATAACGTTAAAATAAAAAATACGAATAAAATTGAAAATTACATTAAAAAAAGGGGGGGAACAAAATGGGAAATTGTAATAGTTGTAAATGTTGTTGTGAACCTGACGAGGTTCAATATGAAGGAGATGTAAAACGAATGGGCCAAAGAGCACCAGATAATGTAAAATATATAAAAAAGTGGGAAAAGAAGTATGGGTTTAGAGGAAAGTTACAGGTAGAAGAGTGCAGAGAACTGGAAGAAAAAATAGAGGCGAAGTCAAAGTGAAGTAAGAAGAGGCAGAACAAAGAAGGTTACACACAGGCAAAGGCATGGTTAAATGAGGTAGAAGCAAAAAAGAGAGGAATGCAGAAGCAGAAAGAAAAGGAAGTGAGACAACATAAAGAAGAAGGGAAAAGAGAAGTTGAAGAAAGGAAAAGTCAGGTAGAAAAAGAAAAAAAGGAAAAGGAAAAAGATTCAGGAGGTAATAAACCTTATCCTGTTTTGTACTCTAACCGAGATAAAAAGGAAGATGCGAATTATGTGCCTCTGGGTCTCCATCCCGATCCTCCACCGTACCTCAACCCACAACTACCACCACCTCCTGCCGAAGCCGCAGCTCCAGTTCCTCCCCCTCTCTCTCTCTCTGCACCTACTCTCTCCACTTCTACACGGACAGGAAGGGTTGTAGGAAGTCCAAAAGCAACAAGGTCGGGTAAGTGGTATGATTCTTATAACCCTTTTCCCATGCCTATACTCTCCCCTCCAAAGGAGTCAGTGAGTTTAAATATTGACATAGAAGAATCGTATCCGCTGATAGAAATGCCTTTGTTTCCTCCCAGGGCTAGATAGACTGGTTGAGAAGATAGTTTCTTTTGTTTATTGTTTTGGCCTTAGTTCACCCTGAAGAGAAGCTTCACTTTGTGTTCTGTCACATTTTGTTTTGGCTTTGTCCATACTTTTGTACCGATAATCTTTGATCATCTGAGCTGTAAACGTTTTGCAAAACATCACTCTCTGCCTCATTTATGTTGCGCCTCTGTTTCCCTAGCCTGGGGCATAACATAATTTGGGGGCTCGTCCGCTGCATCCGCCCGCGTGGTGGAGGTTAGTCTGTTTGTAGGCTACTTTTGGTTGGCAGTTTTTTCTATGTGTGTGAAGGCATAGGATGACGTTTGACATGGATGAGTTTACACAGGCTCCTACTCTTGATAAGTTGGACAGATGTACTAAAGAGGATTTGTTGGTGATTGCTGCTTTCTTTGATGTTGCAGTTCCTATGAATGCCCTTAAGGCAGAGGTTAAGAGGGTGTTGTCAGAGAGGCTGGTGGAGAGGGGTATAATTGCAGTGAAGACGCAGCCGCAGTCAGATGGTGCTTCTGAGGGTATAGACAGGGAGGTGGGAGCGGAAGCTGCTGCGGCCCCACAAGCCCTCAGCGACCCAGTGGAGGAAGGGGCGGCAGCTCCTGTCTCCACTCCGGGCCTGCGCCTGGATCACGGTGTGGATCCCATGGCTCTACTTCAGGCTGGGGTTGAGACGGAGGATATGAGGCTTGCCCTCCGCCTCAGAGAGGTGGAGCTCGAAACGAAAACCCGTGCTGGGAGGGAGAGGTTGCACACGGCACGTGAAGCTGCACGCCGCTCTCTGGGGGTTTCTCAGGAAAAAATGAAAAGAAAGTTTGATAAAAAGTCTGTGAAGCGAGTTCTTCAGGTTGGCGACAAAGTGCTTGTTCTTCTCCCACTCCCCAGTTCTGCTTGTCAAGCAAAGTTTTGTGGCCCTTATGTGATTGAGAAACAATTATGTGAAACTGATTTTGTTGTGGCCACTCCTGACCTTAAGAGTTGCAGTAGCCTGGGGCGTAACACCATCTATGCGGCCGACAAACGTCTCAAATGACTGAATGATACTCACTGACTGATAAGGAAGAAGAGGAACTGAAAGATGTTCCTGAAAAACTATGGTCTAAAGGAACAGCAGATGTAGGGCTAATACGAGGTATAAAACCTGTAGAAATAACCCCGAAGGGTTCATTTAGGCCCTACAAAGACAATATCCATTAAAACCAGAAGCAATAGTAGGAATACAGCCAATAATCAAAGACTTATTGGCTGGAGGGATAATCAGAGTGTCCAGATTCACCATGTAACACACCACTATTTCCTGTAAAGAAGGCTGCACCATCACAAGGATGGCGCATGGTCCAAGATCTACAAGCAGTAAATCGAGCAATAATACCAAGAGCTCCTTTAGTTCCTGATCCACACACTCTATTAAACGATCTTGACCCAAAGGTAAAGTACTTCTCAGTAATAGATCTGGCAAACGCATTTTTCTTAGTTCCAGTACATAGAGACTCGCAATTCTGGTTCGCGTTCCAGTTTGGAGGGAAAAAAATACAAGAATACCTCAAGGTTACTGTGAAAGTCCAACCATCTTTTCTATGGCCATGTCCTCAAACTTAGCAAAATTCGAACCTCCATGTAAACGTCAGATACTACTGTATGTGGATGATATTTTAATAGCGTCTAAAACTGAAAAAATATGCAAAACTGATACTCTAGCGCTATTAAAATTCTTAGCTGAACAAGGACATAAGGTCAGCAAAAACAAACTACAATTGTGGCAAGCGGTTGTGAAATATTTAGGTTTTAATATCTCACAGTCAGGAAAACATCTAGACGAAAAAAGGAAAACAGCTATTTTACAAGCACCAAAACCTACAACCAAGAGACAAATGATGTCTTTCTTAGGCATGACTAATTTTTGTAAAAAAATGGATTGCTAATTATGCTGAAATAGCACAACCGCTCCAAAATGCTATATATGACCAACCTATGGTGGCTCAAGATAAAATAACATGGACTCAGGAAGCTAATGATGCTTTTGTTAGATCCAAACAAGTTCTAGTGAGCTCTGCAGTGTTAGCTTTCCCTGATTACTCAAAGCCATTTGTTCAGACCTGCGATGCCAGATGGTTTTATGACAAGCGTTCTAACACAACCATTTGGAGGGAAACAGAGACCTATTGCATATTATTCATCTAAACTTGATAACATCACAAAAGCCATGCCACTTTGTTTGCAGGCAGTACAGGCAGCTGCATTCAGTGTGCAGAGTTCTGCTTCCATAGTGTTTCACCCATTGACGCTTATGGTATCACATGCGGTCTCAGCACTTCTAATGCAAAACAAAATAGCTTTTATGTCACCAGCACGACATCTTAGTTGCATGACTATTCTACTGTCGCAGCCACATCTCACTATAGAGAGATGCACTACATTGAATCCATCAACCTTGCTGCCAAATGAAGCAGATGGAATAGCACACAATTGTGTAGGAGAAACTAGTGCTAGAGTATTACCAAGACTACCAGATCTTACCGATGTACCACTCAATAATGCTGATATTGTGATGTTTGTAGATGGCTCATGCAAAAAGGATCCAGATGGAACAAATATCAGTGGATATGCTGTAGTAACATTCGATAAGGTTTTAAAATCAAATTCCTTACCGTTGCATTTCTCTGCACAGGCAGCAGAACTAGTTGCACTTATTAAGGCGTGCAAAATAGGAAAAACAAAAATATCACTGTGTACACAGATAGCCAGTATGCATTCTCGACACTTCATGTGTTTGCACAGCAGTGGAAAAATAGAGGCATGGTAACGTCCACAGGTAAACCTATTACCCATAAAGATCTTATTTTGCAGCTACTGGACGCCATTCAATTGCCGAGAAAAGTTGCAATATGCAAGTGCGCAGCACATACTACAAGTAAAGACCCTATTTCAATGGGGAATCAAAGAGTGGATGAGGAAGCAAAGCGAGCGGCTGCTACTCAGCAACACGTAGATGACGTTTATACCGCCGAAACTATGCCTACACATATAGACCATGATATTTTAAGAGAGATGCAAAATAGCTCACCTGAAATCGAGAAAAACATGTGGCGAAACAAAGGAGCCACGCAGACACAAACAGGTATTTGGCAGGGCCTTGAAGGAAAGCCTATTCTATTGAAAAATGTATTTAGATTTGCTGCAATTTTGAGTCATGGGAGTACCCATGTCTCAACAGGAGGGATGGTATCCACAATAGAGAACATATTTACTACATATGGATTTCAAAACTATTCAAAACATCTTTGTGCTTCATGATTAATATGCTCCAAGCACAACGCTCAAGGTAGATTAAGTCCAAAACCAGGTAAATTCCCAGAAGCAACATACCCATTCCAATGCATTTGTATGGATTTTATCGAATTGAATAGAGCTGAAGGAAAGAAATACTGTTTAGTAATAATAGATATGTTCTCCAAATGGGTAGAAATCACACCAACAGTGAATAATGATGCCATAACTGTGGCCAAAATCTTAGCTACAGTAATAGCTCCAAGGTATGGTTTTCCAGAGAAGATTTATTGTGATAATGGTCCACATTTTAGGAATCAAGTAATACAAAAACTATCTGAAATATTTTCAATCCAACTCAGGTTCCACTGTAGCTATCATCCACAGTCAGCAGGACTGGTGGAAAGAAACAATGGAACTATTAAAGCAAAACTAAGGAAGGCTATGGAGGAAACAGGGAAAAGTTGGGTAACATGTGTACCTGCTGTAGCATTAAGCTTACACATCCAACCCAACAGTACAGGATTGTCACCATTTGAAATATTATATGGAAGACCATTCAGGGCACCATTAATAAATACGAAGGGAGATGATACAGGATTAACTGAAACAATTGTTGACTACATGTCAAAAATGATAAAGAACAAGAGTGTTGTGTCTACAGTATCTCCTCCAACAGATCCAGCACTAATAGATTCAGTTCGGTCGATACAGGTGTTTGTATCACAAGTTGATCTGGGCATCTCACGCTTTGCCACAGCTGACCGACTTCACGCTGAGTTCGGGCTGGATATCAACATACTCTGCAGACTGTTTGACGAGCAGGCTGTATGAGTGTACAGTTTTCACATCGACTTGGCGCCAGCTTAATAGCGATGTATACAGCTGGGACCGATGACTTTAAGTAACCATTTGAACGGAGTGTGGAATGAAAGAAATACTCGATGATAACAAGAGTCACAAGCTGACCTGGACACTGCGCACTCAACGCCACAGCTAACAGCGCTCTCCACGCTGCTCTCGAGCCGCTCGGCGTGAACAAATGCCTCAGACTGTCCTACCCATGAGCTGTATGTGACGTACAGACATTCACGACAAAGATATCAGACCGACAACATGCACTTTTGGACGATTTATTGACAGTTGCGTTTTTATGGACAGGCATCGACACATTCACCTATACTGTCATTGTGTGCTCTGTAGCGCTTGTAGTGAAGTGGCTTGCAGGTCGCAGACCCCGGTATCTCCGTGTTGAATGGTAGTGTTCAAGCCACGTCAACATTGTTATACATATACATGACTTGGATCGATGAGCAGGGTGATCGGAATGTTTTTCCTGGTCAGCGGACAGGGCCGAGGACCCCTCTCGAGATGGGATTCTCAAACCACTCCTCCAGCACATCTGGGACCCTCGCCAGTTAAAATGAACACCAGTTAAACTGTCACACCGGCACCAACGGACTCTGCGCAGCGCATGCAGTAGGAGGACGGTCTGTTTCCCGCTGCTAGAGAGAAGAGATCGCAGGTAAGTTAGCAGAATTAAGTTTATTCACTATGTTTGAAATGTTTCTTGTCTTAATGTATGTATATTATGGCTTGCGTGCTGGAGTTGAAACAGATACAGTTAAGTTTGCTAAGTTAATTTAGGCTGTTAACTTAGCAGTATGAAAGTTATAGCTATAGCTATAAATAGCTTAAGCTATAAACAGTTTCACTGTGTCAGTGTCATTTAAAAGAAAGCATTCAGTTTTAATAAGCCCCAGCATTGTAGAAGGCAATTAAAAGTAAAGTCAACTTTCAGTGCTGATTTAGCTTGATAGTGTTGGTCAGTGTGTGTCATATTCTTGAGAAGGAATTAAAATGTGTTTTCCATGCATTCATGCTAGCATGTTCTGGGGTTCAGTTGCATGAGTCTCGTACTCAGTACACACGAGTTGGCAGCCAAATGATAATATGCAAAGTATTGCAAAGGAATATCTTTGAAATGCTTGCCCATAATGTTAAGGTTACCATATTTTGGTTTTGCACCTGTCAGGCAAAATGAAGAGGAAAATTACTTCCTACTTCGTCAGTCAGTGTAGTAAGCCCAGTCATGAGAAGAGGGAAAGTGGTGTGGAGAGGGAGATGCAGGATGACAGTGAGGAGACAGAGGCAGACAGTGATGGAGAGCTCTCACCAGTGGCTCTTCATGGAAGTGAACATACAGGTACAGTACACCACCTGCCTTATGCATTTAGCTGAAGTACTTACAGGATTCTGCCTTCAACAGCCGATGTGCAATTTACTTTTCAAAGCCATATCGGTTAAAAAAAAAAATTATCAGCTTAAAATCTGGCATGCTGACAATTTTTAAAGTTTCTGTCTTTACCAACAGATGATCGACTTGCCCATTCAGACAGTGACAGTGATGGTGGAGTAGATCCCCCAGAGTGTGCTCTGCAAAGTGGATGTCAAGGTAGGTTACAGGATGCCAACCACAATCCACAAGTTACTGCAGTGTTACTGTTTGTATCTGTTTGCATTAAATGATAACATTTCAAGAACCTTATTTCAAAAATGTGGTTTAGATGTGATATCAAGACATATTAGTTTCATCATTATGACTTGTTTATCTCAATTGACAGATGAAAGATTTCATACGGATCAAGGGCACAGCAGTGCAGTTGGGCTTTCAGTAAAATGCCCAGACCAGAGTGGACCGCCAGGTATATGATATACATTCAGACACTCAAATCACACAAATTACAAATAGATTTATTGTATAGCATAATTGAAAATTCATATATTTCTTTTTCTTCTTTTAGACATCTCCAGATCTCGAGCTGAAGGTCCAGTCCAGCCACAGCTTGCCGTGTTTCCAAGGACTGCCATGGGGGACAGACAAAGAAACTTCCAGGCCTCGTGGTATTCCCATCATACATGGATCGAATATTCTCAGTGCAAGGATGCTGTTTATTGTTATGCCTGCAGGAACTTTGGCCTTCCAAACAATGAATCAGTTTTCACTTCTGATAGAGGCTATAAAAACTGGAAAAAGGCTATGTTCAAAGATGGAGGCTTTGCATCCCATGCTAAGTCTGAAGCACACATCAATGCTATGTTAGCCTGGAAACATTTCGAGACAGAACAAAAAAACAAGGAATCTTTGATGACTAAATTGTCACAAGAGCACAAAAAACAGATACAGGAAAACCGTGACTATATTAAAAGTGTAGCTGAAGTTTTACTGTTAACTGCAACACAAAACATAGCACAGAGGGGTCATAGAGAGACAGTGGATTCAGGCAACAAGGGAAACTTCCTTGCTATATTAGAGGTTCTCGGTAATCATGACACAGTTGTGAAAAAGAAATTGAAAACCGGTAATGCCAAATATACAAGCCACCAAATCCAAAATGAAATGTTGGACACATTAGCAGAAATGGTGCGCTCCACCATTATCAGTGAAGTCAAAGAGAGTCAAGTCTTTGCCCTTATGGCAGATGAAACCAAAGATGTTAAAAAGAAAGAACAAATTTCTCTTGTTCTTAGGTATTACTACAGAGGAGCTGTAAAAGAGAGCTTTTTGCATTTTGAAGCTGCTGAGCATCTTAATGCTGCAGGGTTGGCAGACAAAATAATACGCATCCTTGAAAAATACGGGCTGGAATATAGGGACAATTTGGTCGGACAAGCTTATGATGGAGCATCCATCATGAGCGGCAAGAACTCTGGAGTTCATTCTCTTGTTAAGGAAGTGGCAAAGCAGGCATTTTATGTACATTGTAATGCCCGCTGCCTTAATCTAGTTCTTGTGGACACGGTGAAAGCTATCCCTGAAGTAGAGTGCTTCTTTTCTCTTGTGCAAAGACTGTACACATTCATGTCTGGGTCCTATGTTCACACCAAATGGCTCAAAAAGCAGAAAGAAATGTATGACGAGGCACCAAGGGAGCTACAAAGGTTAAGTGACACTCGGTGGGCCTGTCAACATAAGGCTTGTAAAACCATTCTCGATAGACCGCCTGCAATTGTCAGTGTCCTAGAAGAAATAAGGGAAGAAAGGAACGGTGATAGGCCAGTTGATGCAAGAGGCCTGCTTGCCCAAATTGACCTCCAGTTTGTAGGGCTTCTAGTTACAATGACTAGGCTCTTTGGTGAGGCAAGATGCCTCTCCAATGCCCTGCAGTCTCCTAATCTGGATTTAAGTTTAGCTGTTGATTTGGTTGAGGCTCTTGTACAAACTCTTAAGGACTGCAGGGCTGAAACACACTTTGAAGAGCTGTGGAAAGAAGTTATCCATACAGCTGAACAGTGCAATATTGAGACCAATCCTGCACCCAAAAGAAAGAAAATACTCAGCAAAAGGCTTGATGAGCATACTGTCATGTGCCAGCTTGGTGGGCGTCCTGAGCAAAAGAAGGACAATATTCGCACAGGGTTATTTTACCCAGTCCTTGACCATATGCTCACTGAGATCAACAGACGGTTTTCTAAACCAAACTGTCAAGTGATGAGGGGCATTCAGGCGTTGAATCAGCTTATTAAAGCTGATTAAAAGTTACCTAAGATCAACTATGGATGATGAAAGATTGAGTAACCTGGGTGTTTTGAGTGTGGAGTCTAAACGAGCCACTTCCCTTGACATGGATGAATTTGTAAATCGGTTTGCTTTAAATCACAGCAACCGAAGAATATGACTTCTGTAAGTTTGTTTGGCAAAACAGGAGTGTGTTCTGTGATATTGAAGATATTGTAATGTGATTTGTAGATGAAATTTGTAAATTAGTTTGAGAATCAACATGAGAATGCAACTTTGTTGGTTTGTAACCACCACTTTGTGGTGTAAATTGTAACTACTGTGTGAGCTTTAACACAAATTAAAAAGACACCACCTTCACAACTGTTTCAGATTTTTTTTTAAAATCAGTTCAGGAATACATTAAAAAGCTTATGCGGGTCTTCATGATATAATTCTACATGGCAGTCACTACCTGTATAAGTAAATGAGTGAGTGACTAAGAAACACTACCAGATCCACAGCTCCGCCACTGATAGGGGATAAAGATTCTCAGCTGAGGGAATATAGATGCAAACTTCCTGAAAGGTATGTAACAATGTCACAGAATGTAGCTGTCTAATAGCACAATCTTTATGCATCATGAAGTGTCTTTTTTGTTGCCACTGGAACCTAAACGCATTAAGTTGATGTTGCAGAAATGTTTTTTTTCCCTTTCCTGTTTGCTCTAGATAATATATTAAGCCTTGTCTTAAACTGGTATCAAACTGTCTCAGTTACATACTGATGACTGTACTGTATATTACTTAAACAAATGAGACCATCAGTTAGAAGATTGACTTTTTCTGAATAATTATTATAGTTACTCTTAATGCCTGTCACCGGGTTGGATTCCAACTTATTCAGGTTAGATAAGTCATAAAATCTAAACCAATTTTCTTGGTTCTTCAAGTATTGAGGATAAATTGAGGGGTCTCACAAAGAAGCTGTGCCATATTCTGGTGGTACGGCACTCAAACAAAGCTTACCATGTTTCACCCTTGACATCTTTTGTCCAAAGGGCCGCCAGAATCAGCAAAAAATGAAAGTTACTTGTAGTAGCTTTAAACATACAATATGTAACTTCTGCCGCTAGGGGGCTCTCTATCAAAACAAAACTAAAGATGTTTGCAGAGTGTGGAGGGCCAAAAGGAATGGGAGGCAGTAGCTAGTGCTCAGCTACTTAGAGCAGACTAGAGAATAAACACTTGTACTGTAATGTTGACTGCTGACTGGAGCTGGAGGAGAATGTACTTTACTTCATGAACAATATTACAGGAAGGGGAGGCGAAAAGAAGAGAGAGAAGCAGAGTCTCTGGTGAGTATGTGACTGAATTCACAGTGAGTTGTCTGAAATTAGCCTCACAGACAATGGTGGTGCCGTTGTAAATGCATGCTGCCATCAAACTTGCTTCACAGTTGATGTATACACCATTAAACAACCACATCTGATGATGAAAATCTATCTGATGGGACTCAGGCACAAATGTTCACAAATGAGGTCATGTTTTAAAGTTTTATTCATGTTAAATTCATTAATTAGTCTTGTTCGCTGACTTTCCGCTCCCGAAAGTAGCAGCAGTGACCAAATAAAACGCACCATTATTGTGAGTAAACTTGTGGATTTCTCTGGTTTGAACATTGTTGGAAACTGGGTATCTAATATACATTGCCTTTACAAGTGTATGTAAACTTTTGACTGCGACTGTAAGTACACAACTCACCAAATAAAGCCTTCTGTATCTCAAAGTCTAGTTGTTTGTAGACATTTAATGCAGAATTGCTACATATTATATCTTTTAATTTTATTCACCATATCATCCACAGATCAAAGGAAAGATGAGGGCACAGTAATTATAGACCACTTTGGATAATGTTTTTATGTTTGGTCCTGTTTAGCTGCCAAGTCCATTTTACACTGCTGGTAATGCAGCTAATGGGACATTTATTGTGAAATTGATATCAAGTTATGTCAAGTTTAAAATTTAAGACGTCAACAATGTGCAGTTGTCATGTTAGATGTAATCATTGTGTTGAGTGGTAAAGTAAATATATTAACTTACAAACTTACTCGAGTAGCAATTTTCTGCCATTATTCTTATTGCTTTTTGCCATAATATTTTGATTAGTCTTCATTCAATTTACTGTTGAAGACTGTGAACCCTGAATTGAGACTATTTTGTTGTCCAAAACTGAAAGTGATTTCCTTATTTCACTCTTAAAGGTAAACTATGTACTGTAGTTTTGGGGCAGAAATTTTAATCAGAAAAGAATTTACTAATTTTATTATTCCTACACAAACTAAATAAATAAACTGTTGTTGGCATGACTGAATAAACTGAACAAACAATCTGACCTTAAAGGACAACATAATTTCATACTTTTTTACTTTACTGTTTATATTTGGCGGACCTTGCCAATTTTCTAGCTTCAAACAGTGTTCTAGGAACCTTATTTTCCTTGGAGAACAGCATGTTTATTCAGTACTGGAAAAATAAATTGGTTTGAGTTTGTATTATTAGCTCATTAATATTGTTAATATTACAATCCTGAGTTTGAACTTCTTGTTTAAAACGACATCGAACCCCTTTAATAAGACAGGAAATAAGAGTATCTTGGCCCCTTAAGAAGTCTGTATTGAGGAATGTTAGCAACTGAAACTAAAGCTACTAAGAGGACTTTGACATGCAAGAACAATAACACTGGTGGATGGCTGTTCAATCACCACTGTTTCAGCTTAGAAAAAAATAATGAAATAAATTATACTGGACAGAGAATATTTTCAGTCTAAGTTAAGGCTGAAGTAAACATACTTCCTGAATGATGCTCACAAACACACGAGACAAACACATTCTGAGGCTTGCCACTGCAGCAGGGTGCCATCTGCTCAATTGTAAGACTGTCCATCACCTAGAAACAGCCAATCAAGCAGCTTGACTGTGACGAGGCGACACCCCGGAGGCTGCAGTAGCAGATGGAGGAGAACAGCCCTTAATAAACAGCACTGAAATGCGCTCAGACACTCATCTACAGCTATATACTGTACATTAAACAGTATGATGACGGACCACAGCTCCAGTCCGGCCCATCTGGGCTGTCAACACTGGACTGAGCAGCGTAGGTGTGGATGTACAGTAAGAAGGGTTTGCTTGTGTGCTTTATGATTCATAAGGCACACGTCCATGTACACTTGTCAGTCAATCCATAGATTCCGTTTGAGGGATTGCATAGAAATGATAGAATAAGGATAAGTACTGTATACCTTTAAAAGGTGTAATTTGTAAGAAAAGGGCAAAATTCATACTTTACTCCTAAACGGGGACAGTATAACCACTAACTGCTCACTATACTCTTTGCTGTAGCTATCTTTAGCTGTAGCACCCACCTGCAGCTAGCCGTGGAGTGGCCTGATTAGCTGACTGGAGTCTACCTGCACTGCAACGTTGTTGACGGTGAAAGTCACTGCAAGCAATGTGGCTCAGCTTGACTGAGCTTGAACCGGGTCAGTGTTCTTATTATTGGACATGTAAGTCTTGTTGATAACACACTCATTTTTATAGGGGACAAATCTTCACCATCTTCCTTGGTCTAATGCTGAATATTGATTGATTTCTTTGTAAATATCTGATTTCCTTGCTAGATGCAACATCAATTACCTTAAATGGATTCACCTTTGTGCTGTGCTGTACGGTGGCCCTGAAGTGCAAATCAAAATGGCAAATCAGAAAACACAACAGCAAATCAGAAAACACAACAGCAAATCAGAAAACACAACAACAAATCAAAAAACACAACGGCAAATCAGAAAACACAACGGCAAATCAAAAAACACAACGGCAAATCAGAAAACGCAACAGCAAATCAGAAAACACAACGGCAAATCAGAAAACAACTGCAAATCAAAAAACACAACAACAAATCATAAAACACAACGGCAAATCAGAAAACACAACAACAAAACAGAAAACACAACAACAAATCAGAAAACACAGCAACAAATCAAAAAACACAACGGCAAATCATAAAACACAACGGCAAATCAAAAAACACAACGGCAAATCAGAAAGCGCAACAGCAAATCAGAAAACACAACGGCAAATCAGAAAACACAACTGCAAATCAAAAAACACAACAACAAATCAGAAAACACAACAACAAATCAAAAAACACAACAACAAATCAGAAAACACAACGGCAAATCAGAAGACACAACAACAAAACAGTGGTTGCTATGCCCAAAGCATCACAACCTCTAACTTTGGTGACCATGCCCTAAACAAAAGCACCAACCCTGCAAACACAATATATGCTTTGCACTGTGTTTGAAATTCTCCAACACACTTCTTACAAAACACTACACACTGTTTTTTACATAAGACACATTGTTCAAAAAGGAAATCTCATTGGGAAAACACATCTATTTAAAATACAAAACACAACTAAAATTGGAAAAGCACACAGACTCACACACATGAAAACATTTAAAATCTAATTGTAGACCAATCAGTCTAAGCCATAGCACTACAAATACACCTGTTGTGAGCTCAGCTCCTTTGTGCCAACTTTGGAAACATGGAGGCAGAAAGAGGAAGAGGGAGAGTAAGAGCAGTAGCAGGACAAGGAAGAGGACGAAGAAGGGGAGCAGGCAACAGAAGGAGACAAATATCTGATGACATGAGGGCCACTTTGGTGGACCATGTAATAAATCATGGCCTTACAATGAGGGAGGCTGGGCAGAGAGTCCAGCCAAACCTAAGTCGCTACTCAATTATAAGAACTTTCAGACTGGAAAACAGGTATGTTTTGAAGTTTCTACACTAAACTGTACCAAAGAAATTACAGTATTGCACATTGTTCAAACGCACAGTACAATACATTGCTGTATTACTGTAGGTCTATGGGTCTAAAGTACAAAATGTATGATGTTTCATTTTCTACAGAACTGCCAGACGACCTGCACAGGGTGGAAGGCAGATTATGTTCAGTGATGAACAGGAGATGGCCATAGTTAACATTGTTTTGGCAAATAACGAAATCCGGCTTCGTGAATTGAGAGAGCAGATCATCGCAGATCAAATAACCTTCGCTGACATCAACACTGTCAGCATATCTACAAAGACCTCCGTCATGACTATGTGCATAAAAGTATGTCCAGTCATTCCCTTACAACACTATGTTTTGTAGAACATTCTAGTTGTACCATGTGTTTGTGGGTTTTTTTTTTACTTTTGCAAAAACCTGAAAAACAATAAAAATTCTGAAGTGTTTCCATTTTGTTTTCATGTGTCTAGATCAACTGTAGTGGATCAATCTTTCACAAAAAAAAAAATCTGTATGAGTCTTTTAAAGTCAAAAACCACCCGAAGTACTGAATACAGCTGTGTTTTGCATAAAGCACATCTGTGTGTTGTTGCTGCTAGGAAAGAGTAATTCAAAGGTGCATGTGTTTAACGTTTTGATGCTAAAAACAGTTTTGAAATGGGATTGTTAGGTTTTGTTTCAAGAGTTTCATTTTGCTGTATAAGTTAGGAGTTTATCTTCATGTGCTGTGTCTTATTCGGCCTGTGTGTTAAGTTATGACACAGTGAGCCAAAGTCTGCAACATGTGTGTAAGCATTCGGCAAAAACTGTAATGTGGCAAATGAAAAACGAAAATACGAGTCAACATTTAGTTTTTCTGTTTTTCTGTATGCACCAAACATTGAAAACTGGTGTTTGTTTTCCTATTTTCAGCCCAAAACGGAAAATATAATAAACAAGGAAACCAAAACGAAATAATAAATCTAATTTATATTTTCCGTTATTGTTATACCATTTCCCTCGGTACATTTCTGCTGTGTGGCCACATTTTGCGCATGCACAATGTATAGTCGCTAGCAACAACACACCGGTCTGAGCCCAAAAGTCCCACGGTCCAGTCCATTGACTGTGTACAGTCTATGGTCCAGTCCCAGTAGACCACTGGAGTCCCACGTTCTAATGGCCTCACTCGAGCCGTATGTCTTTAATTAATGACATGTTTATGAATGGAGTGACGTATCATGAGATCTCAGAAAAGTTGCGAGAAATGGGTGTCCAGCGGGGAAGCTCTAGCTATAATAGCAGCGTGTACGTCGTCACTGGCAGCGCTCTTGTTTTGAAAACATGTAAACCGTGTCCTTCCAGTTCAAAGCACAGACCAGTCCAATCAGCGACAATTCATGTCGCCCGAGGGTACCTACCTTTTCCGGTTTGGTTAATGTCGTTGTGTTTTCTGTTATGTTGTTGTGTTTTTTGATTTGTTGTTGTGTTTTCTGATTTGTTGTTGTGTTTTCTGATTTGCCGTTGTGTTTTCTGTTTTGCCGTTGTGTTTTCTGATTTGTTGTTGTGTTTTCTGATTTGCCGTTGTGTTTTCTGTTTTCTGTTTTGCTGTTGTGTTTTCTGTTTTGTTGTTGTGTTTTCTGATTTGTTGTTGTGTTTTCTGATTTGCCGTTGTGTTTTCTGATTTGCCGTTGTGTTTTCTGATTTGCCGTTGTGTTTTCTGATTTGTTGTGTTTTCTGATTTGCTGTTGTGCTTTCTGATTTGCCGTTGTGTTTTCTGATTTGCCGTTGTGTTTTTTGATTTGTTGTTGTGTTTTCTGATTTGCTGTTGTGTTTTTTGATTTGCCGTTGTGATTTGCACTTCAGGGCCATCGTAGTGCTGTGAAATTGTGGTTGTTACTGAAGAGTGGATAGCCGAAAACATTTTGGCTTTCTGACTTCTCATTGAGTGCGACAAAAAGAAGCTGAATGTTGGCTCCAAACAGAGGCATTGCATCATAATGTGATGTAGTTCTGCTCGACTGTGTTCATAAATGCTAATGAAGAAGCGTAGTGAGATTTGAAACAGGTTTAATCTGTGTTTCAGTTGTGCCCTGCATGTGGGTTTGCTGTGTAAATCCAGTTGTTCTGTCACCTCTCCAGCTGACTCACCGCTGTCTTCCTCATCAAATCCCATAAACAAGGGAAGCCAGGGATTAGTTCCAGCTAAATACACTAAGCTCATTTGATAATCATGGCTTCTCCCCAATCTCCGCTAATTAACAATGGATGTGACGAAATTAATCTACACGAATGGCTGCAAGTATCCATCGGTGTTATCAGCATCACATGAATGAATTTTGTTCACACATTTCATGGCCTTTGTTGCATGAAACTGTTTTGATCTAGTTCCAGCACACTGATATGCAGGTGGCTCATTATCACCACAGGGTACCCTTGAGACCATTCAAGGATCATATGTGTGGACTGTGCGAGTGAGATGAGATTCCAAAATGACCCTTATGAAGCACTGGTTTGCAGACTCTGTCTTTGCATTACATTGATATAACAGAGGGAAATATTAAATATTAAGTACATTTCTGTTATTCGAAGGAGAGCAACATTGATGTAGATAACCAGTGCCGGCCCTGACCAATTTGGTGCCCTAGGCAAGATTTTAGCTGGGGCCCCCTTGCATCGCAGTCAATTTCACAAACAATTTTCATACACTCACTCATCTGAAGAGAAAAGAGAAGTATATGTGACCACTGGATGTTACATTTTAATAAAAAAAACAGATGCTTTTTGTGTGCTATACATAAGACTAATATAGACTAATAATGAAAATACGATGAGATTCATTCAACTTTATCGTCATTGCAATGCAATTCAGTCCAACCAGAGTGCAAAAAGCAGTAAAGTGCAGTGAAATATATATATATATATATAGCCTATGAATGATATGGGAAAACTAAGGTATGGAGGATTAACAGTAATACACTTTAACACTGCACAACTTTAACAAACATAAACTGTGACACAATAAACCAAAGGCTTACAACTACCCTATTATTTATAAAGGGGATGGAAAATGAATAGCATTTTAACTGACATACAAGCAGGAAAACACAGCCAACAGGTTAAAATAACACCTGAACAGGCCTGACGTTAACTTTCCAAATGTCCCTGATGAATTTAAGGTGGGAGTAACATTAACTTACGTTGACTCTAGCTATTTACTGATTATTAAACAATGCTACTATCGTCCGAAGTAAGCTAGCAAGTTAGTAACACTCTGCTTCAACAATGGTAACTACAATGCATTAAACTATTAGTTTCATTCACTTCATCACATTCACATTACTGTACCTCTATCTTTTTCATGTACCTCTATCTTTTTCATGTTTTTCTTCCTCTTCTTTCTGTCTTTTCAATCTTTTGGACATTGTGATTCCGCTACAGTATCAATAAATCTCTCTCTTGGTCTTGGGGTCACGGTCCGGTCAGATTCAGGCAACTCGCCTCTCAACCCGCCCCCCTCCCTCACAGAGGGCAGGTACAGTGCAACGAGCCAGCCAGGAACCAAGAAAAAAGGCCTCTTCATTATTAAATAGGCTTTGCTATGAAGTTATGTTGCTGTGGGCTTATATAATATTTTGAAATAAAAGTATTAATAGCACTGGTAAAAAATAGTTGTTTTTTTTTTTTTTTCTCCCACCATTTCCCCCTGTGGATGACGGCACCCTTGGAATTCTCCTATACAGCCTATGCCAAGGGCCAGCTCTGTAGATAACACATACTCGTACCTTAACAAAGGAATAGGTTGATTGTCAGTGATTCCCAAAACAACATGACAACTACTCTGTTGTCTGGATCTCCATGAGGAGGGTCTCTCTGAGCTGGATCTGTCTGCATTGGACCTAACTGAACTGGATGACCCTGACTGTCTGTATCCTCTGCTTCCTGATAATCAGTGTATAAAATCATACCTATGATTAGCAATCAGACAAATGTTTACTACTGATAACAAACTGGATTAATTTAACAGTGTGCACTGTGCAGCAACTGTCAGTAGACAGTAAACAGTGTGCAGTATGATTCAATTCAGTACATGCTTTCAGTAGACAATGGCAGTAACAGTGTATAGTACTACCAGCAGTCACAGAACACAGCTAATGATAGCGACATGTTCAAAAGCAGACAGGTCATAAGTCCTTAGCAATAAAACGGGCTATAGATGCTGTGATTACCTTAGACCTCGCTGAGTTGTGGCTAAATTGTGGCTAGAATAAGTATTTAATCTCAATGTCTTTGTCTTGTGTGTTCTTACTAGTGCTAGCTTTACTAGCATCCTTGTTGTCTGCACAGGTTTCATCATGCCATCTCACCAGGTGAAAGATAAGATACATGCTACCACTGTACTTAAACTCTGTTCTATTCTAGATTTGAAGATGCACTGTAAATCTTATTTTATCCTATAAATTGTTACACCCCTAGTCATAATAAGCTGCTTTCAGCTTTTCAGTTTGATTTTTATTAAAATCTCAAAGAGATGTTTGATGGCAGCATGAAGCTTTGGCTCAGAACAAGTAAATACCACAAGAGACGCAAAAACGACCCATACCCGCTGTGGCAAATCATTTTATTATGGCTATGTCATACTTAATTACTTCCAAATAAGACTTTGAGTTGTACTGTATTGAAATTTCTATAATACATGTAAAATCAAGGTTCAAGGTGGTCAAGGTTCAAGGCTCATTTTACAATGCAGGAACAATGTTGATGAAGGTTTTCAGTCATCAAGGTCATAGTAAATTTAAGCTGTATCGTAGGCAACTTGACTTGTTTCAGTTTCTTGAAGATGTTTCACCTCTCATCCAAGAGGCTTCCTAAGTTCTAACTAACTGGAAGGGAGTTGGCAGGCTTTTAAACTCTGTGTCGGTGTGTCCTTACAGAGTCATTAAGGCCACTTGTGGGTCATTGACCCAACCGGCCTTCATGTGGGTTGCTAAGGCTAGGTGAGCCCAGGTGTGAATGGTTTTTGAGCTGTCTGGGGAGGGAACTCAGTCCTGCATTGTAGGTGGGTGATAAGTAATGTTTTAGGCCATCACCTCTGTTTAAAGACGGTCGTTCCAGTTTGACATAGATGGATTATTTTACTCCTCTTTCAAACCATCTGTCTTCTCTGGCCTCACCTCAATGTTGAGACTTCTGTCTTCTTCAGTGTGTACTGCACAGTCCAAGAAGGGCAGACTGTCTCCTCTGACACCTTCCTGTGTGAACTTGATGTTATTGTCCACAGCATTTATATGTTCAGTGAAGGCTTCCACTTCCCTTGCTCTGATTTTGACCCAGGTGTCGTCCACGTACCTGAACCAGTGGCTAGGATCAGTTCCTGTAAAGGTAATCAAGGCTCTGCTCTCAACTTCTTCCATTTAGAGGTTGGCCACTATTGGGGACACCTGTGAGCCCATGGCACAGCCGTGCTTCTGTTTGTAGAAACCTTCACTGTACTGGAAGTAGGTGGTCATCAGACAGAGGTCAAGTAAGGCACAAATGTGATCTGGGGTGAAGTTGGTTCTCCTGGACAGAGTGCTGTCCTGTAGCAGGCATTTGTTTACCGTATTTACCACATCTTGAGTGGGAATGCATGTAAAAAGTGGTGTGACATCATAAGAAACCATTGTTTCTTCTGGGTCCAGTGTTATTTCTCTCACCTTGTCGGGGTAATCCTGTGAGTTTTTGATGTGGTGTTGAGTGTAACCAACCAAAGGAGCTAGTATACTGGCTAAGTGCTTGGATATGTTATAAGTAACTGAGTTAATGCTGCTGATGAAGGGTCTGAGTGGTGTTCCTTCCTTTTGTATCGTGGGGAGTCCATAGATACATGGGATGGCTTCCCCGGGGTACAGTCTGTAATATCATGGCCTGTCAAAGGCTTTGTCCTTTTCCAGTTTTTGCAGATATTCTATAACCTTCTCCTTGTAGCTACTGGTAAGATCTCGCCTCAGAGTCTCATAGGTGAGAAGGCTGCCAATACAGAGACCGCAGTTCAAGATGTAGTTTTAAGATTGGTAAGCATTAAACCACTGGATATTTTCAACAAGATTTCAGGATATCTCCAGCGGTGTTTGTGGCAACAAAACCCAATAATTTAAGCCAAAACATGATCTTTTCCTAATGCCTAAAACCACCTTTAATGGATCTATTGATTGGTATTATTTATGCTATTGAAGTAGAATAAGAAATACAGAGATATTGTTGGTGTCCAATTAAAGAAGATAGTGTAAAATGTTTTAAATTCATCTTAAGGCTGGTGCCATTATATCAACATGTCCATAAATTATTCATTTATATAAAAAGCCAGATTATTATTATTTTCTGTTGTATGTTTTCAATAAAATTACAGTGTATATTAGAAGTAGAAAAAGCACGATAAAATATTATTTACTGGGTTAATTATCCACAAAAATAACTCATTATGACAGCAAAATAGGAGCAAAGATACTAAGGTAAGAGAAGAGGCAGAGTGTGATCCAGAATTCTGCGGAAGCCCTCAGTGTAAGAGAATCCACTTCATTTCAATTGGAGCTGAGAGTGATAAACAATCTGAATAATGTTCCTGAAGTGTTCTAATCTCTTTAGGACAGAGAGAGCTGGAGGATGGAGGGCAAGACGGGTGAAGAGGATTGTTAATTTCATCAAAATGGTGGTTTGAGGAGTGGAGCTGTCTAGAGATTCAGCCCACAGGGAAAAAATTCTCACTCCTCCTTTATCCTGTTACATATTACACTGTCTCCCACTGCTCAGCCTAATGCTTAAACTCAATTATTCCTCCCACAGTTAGACAAACAGCCACGTTGGCTGGGGAGTGTTCACACTGTCCCTGGGTGTTTTTGTACCAGCAGTGCATTGCTATTTAGGGCCAATATTAGCATTTTATTAAATCTGGTCCCGTCAGTGTCATCTACCTTAGATACAGTATGATGGATATGGTTTGGTTTGTTTGGTTATGTATCTAATGAAAAATTAGCAAGGCACCGACTGTCCTGGAAGTTAACTTAGGAGTAATTTGGAAAGAATATGGTTCTAAAGAAGTTGAGATATCTCAGGGTCTCAGTGAAAGGAGATTGATTGGGGGATCTTCAGGTGGATTGGTTCAGTGTTGAGAAAAATGCCAGCGCTGTATTGAACTGTCATGGTGGGCAGAGAGCTGAGCCTGAAGGGGAAGCTCTTGTTTTTTATTCAGTATATGTTCCAACCTTCAACCATGGTCAATGAAAGAATGTGATTGAGGCTACAAGCCCAAATGTAATTACAACAAAGGCTACCTACCAAGCTTGGTAGGTAGTTGCCTATGTAGGAAAATTCCACTGTATGACTGGTTGAATGTTTCTACAGTTGGCTGAAATGGACACAGTGGGCACAACACCACATCTGAATCATAATTTTGAGACATGGGCAGCGAATCAGAGCTGTGCACTCCTTCAATTAGGGACATAACAGTGTACAGTATAGTGTTTCTACTGTTCCCTGTTTTCAATCACCTTTTTAAGTGGGTAACTCACAAACCTCATGACAGCTCTGTGTTACAAAATCACCAACAACTGGACTTGGCAGATTCTGGCACATGTTGCCTGTTGACCATGCATGTTGACCTGGTTTACTGCAACATTGACGCGTGACCGAGGCCAGGCACACATTACAGACTGACCCTGTTTGAGTGCAGAAAGAAAAGTATTCCAGAGTTAGATCTGTTACAAGGAAAAGTGGTTCTGAAATGTTGCCATTTGCCATAAACAGACACAGATTAGCCATGGTTTCACAGTGTGCCATGACATATTATGACTATCCTCATTAGAAAAACAGCATTTGTTGACTGTTCAACAAAGCCCAATATAGCTTGGAATTAAGTTCATTTTCGGCGATTCTGCAGCTTATGACTTACTGTACATCCCATACTAACATAAATGCCATTGCAGAGATTCTGGTCCCATTATGAGGAGAGGTAAAAAGTGATAGTGTGGAAGTTAGGGTGGTGGGTGCAATGTATTGAGTCCAACTACCATGCAGGAAAGTTTGAAGTGAATCAGAGCTGCATTTCTGTATGTTTGTTTTTTTCTAGTTTTTTTCTCACCATAACCTGAAATGAATATAGTGTCATGTTTCTGTTTGTATTCTGTGATTTCCTGTTTTACTTCGAAGTTTTGCCTTCATGTGTCGTGTTTTGCTTTTCATTTCCTCCTTTTGTGTAATTTCCCACCATTTTTTTGTGTTCACCTGTGTCTTGTTTTTAATCGTCCCTTGTGGGTATATAGTCTGTGTGCTCCCTGATGTCTTTGTCAGTTCGTCCTGTGTTTCACCTGAGCCTGTGTTCCCTGAGCCTCTTCGAGTGTCTTCCTGTGTCTCCCCATGGTATGTGTCTGGTTTGTTGCTCCTTGTTTTTTGCTCCTCCTGTTTTTCCTGATTTGTACTTTGCTTTTGGTTGTACTTTCTTTAAGCTTTTTGTGTTGCTACTTTGTATTTTGGCATTTTACACTTAGTGATTTTGGATTATTAGGGCCCGAGCAGGGAACCTGCGAGGTCCCTATTGTTTTTCGAATGATTATTAGGGCCCGAGCAGGGAACCTGCGAGGTCCCTATTGTTTTTCGAATGATTATTAGGGCCCGAGCAGGGAACCTGCGAGGACCCTATTGTTTTTCGAATGATTATTATTATTATTATTATTTTTCGGCCAAAATGATCGCATTTTTCACTGCCTGAACATACCCCAAAAGTCACCAAACTTGGAATATATATCAAACCTGGCGAAAAATTTTATAATCTGTTGTCGTTGTGGATTTTCACCGCTAGGTGGCGCTGTAATAAGGAAAGTGCGTTTTGGCTAATAACTCCCACATACTTTGTCGCACATTCAAAAACGTTGTATCCACGCGTTCAGTGAATTGTGCTGAATCTCCTGATATAGGCCACGCCCATTTCCGCCTACCGTTTTTATGCTAGCTCGCGAAATGTCGAAAACCTACTTTTTCGAACTCCTCCCAGGCAATTTCACCAATTTGCACCAAACTTTGCACACATCATCTGTGGACCCTCCTGACAAAAAGTTATTAAAAGAATTTTGATATTCCAAAAAATACTCAAGTTATTAAATAACAACTTCCTGCAGATTTCGTTCCAAACAGGAAGTGTTGCATATCTCCACATTGGTTTGTCCAAATGACGTCAAACTCAGGATCCTACTTCCTCATGATGCTCTAAGGCTCTGTGCTAAATTTTGGCCGATGACCACTAGGTGGCGCTCTTTAAATTGAAGTATTTAATATCTCGACATCGGTTGGTCGGATTAACACAAAACTTGGTACACTCATTGCCAATGGCCTCCTGAGGACAGGTGACAAAGGGGTTACCGATATGACACTAGGTGGCGCTCTGGTGGCAGTTTCATTTTAGATTTGCCACTGTGCCCACACCATAACACTTATGGATATGAAATTCATAGGGATGGTATAGACCGGCCCCTGTAACTCACACACCAAAAATGACCAGCAGGTGGCGCTATTATCAAGAAAAAACGTTTTTTGCTAATTACTCCCACATAATATGGTGCACATTGTTAAACCTTATATCTACGTGTTCCCTGAATACAGCCGAACAGTGTGATGTAGGCCACGCCCACGTTCGCACTGAATTTCCATTTGCAAATTCGCCAAATGTCGCAAACCTACTTTTTCGAACTCCTCCCAGGCAGTTTTTCCAATTTGCACCAAACTTTGCACGCAGCATCTTTGGACCCTCCTGACAAAAAGTTATTAAAAGAAATGTGCTAGTCCACAGAACGGCCAAAATATAAAACAACAATTTCCTGCGCATTGTGGTCAAACAGACATTCTTGTGTATCTTGATGAAATACAGTCCGATGAACACAAAACTTTTGGCAATTGTGTTCCATGGCATGATGAGCATTTCTACAAAATTTCGTGCAAATCGACCAATAGGTGGCGCTTTGATTGCTAAATGACGAAATGACAGCTTCACTGCCTTCACTTTCATTTCCTCAATGGAAGTTGTTGCAAGTACAAGCCCCGACAGCAGCATGTCACAACAGCAGCATGTAACGACGGCAGCATGTAATGACGGCAGCATGCCGCGACCCGCGTGGACTGCGAGGGCCCGTTCATCGCTGCTTGCAGCTTTAATTAGGGCCCGAGCAGGGAACCTGCGAGGTCCCTATTGTTTTTCGAATGATTATTTATTTTTTGTTATTTTTCTTCTTCCCAAATGATCGCATTTTTCACTGCCTGAACATACCCCAAAACTCATCAAACTTGGAATATAGATCAGACCTGGCGAAAAATTTTATAATCTGTTGTCGTTGTGAATTTTCAGCACTAGGTGGCGCTATAATCAAGGAAAGTGTGTTTTGGCTAATAACTCCCACATACTTTGTCGCACATTCAAAAACCTTATATCCACGCGTTCAGTGATTCTTGCTGAATCTCCTGATATAGGACACGCCCATTTCCGCCTACCGTTTTTTTTCGCTAGCTCGCGAAATGTCGCAAACCTACTTTTTCGAACTCCTCCCGGGCAATTTCACCGATTTGCTCCAAACTTTGCACACAACATCTGTGGACCCTTCTGACAAAAAGTTATTAAAAGAATTTTGATACGCCAAAGAACACTCAAGTTATTAAATAACAACTTCCTGTGGATTCGGGTCACAACAGGAAGTGTTGCATATCTCCACATTGGTGTGTCCGAATGACGTGAAACTCAGGATACTACTTCCACATGAGCCCCTAAGGCTCTGTGCGAAATCTTCGCCCATGACCACTAGGTGGCGCTATTTAAATTGAAGTATTTTATATCTCGACATTGGTTGGTTGGATTAACACAAAACTTGGTACACTCATTGCCAATGGCCTCCTGAGGACAGCTGACAAAGGGGTTACCGATCTGACACTAGGTGGCGCTCTGGTGGCAGTTTCATTTTATATTTGGCACTGTGCCCACACCATAACACTTATGGATCTGAAATTCATAGGGGTGGTATAGACTGGCCCCTGTAACTCACACACCAAAAATCACCAGCAGGTGGCGCTATTATCAAGAAAAAACGTTTTTTGCTAATTACTCCCACGTAATATGGTGCAAATTGTTAAACATTATATCTATATGTTCCCTGAATACAGTTGAACTGTGTGATGTAGGCCACGCCCACTTTTGCGCTAAATTTCCATTCGCAAATGCGCAAAATGTCGCAAACATACATTTTCGAACTCCTCCCAGGTAATTTCTCCGATTTGCACCAAACTTTGCACGCAGCATCTGTGGACCCTCCTGACAAAAAGTTATTAAAAGAAATGTGCTAGTCCACAGAACGGCCAAAATATAAAACAACAATTTCCTGCGCATTGTGGTCAAACAGACATTCTTGTGTATCTTGATGAAATACAGTCCGATTAACACAAAACTTTTGCCAATTGTGTTCCATGGCACGATGAGCATTTCTACAAAATTTCGTGCAAATCGACCAATAGGTGGCGCTATTATCAAGAAAAAACGTTTTTTGCTAATGACTCCCACATAATATGGTGCACATTGTTAAACATTATATCTATATTTTCCCTGAATACAGCCGAACCGTGTGATGTAGGCCACGCCCATGTTCGCACTGAATTTCCATTTGCAAATTCGCCAAATGTCGCAAACCTACTTTTTCGAACTCCTCCCAGGCAATTTTTCCGATTTGCACCAAACTTTGCATGCAGCATCTGTGGACTCTCCTGACAAAAAGTTATTAAAAGAAATGTGCTAGTACACACAACGCCCAAAATATAAAACAACAATTTCCTGCACATTGTGGTCAAACAGACATTCTTGTGTATCTTGATGAAATACAGTCCAATTAACACAAAACTTTTCCCTGTTGTGTTCCATGGCCACATGACGATTTCTGACAAATTTGGTGCAAATCGGCCAATAGGGGGCGCTTTTATTGCTAAATGACAAAATAACAACTTGACTGCCTTCACTTTTGATTCCTCAACGGAAGTTGTTGCATGAACAAGCCCCGACGGCAGCATGTAACGACGGCAGCATGTAACGACGGCAGCACGCCCCGACGCGCGTGGACTGCGAGGGCCCGTTCATCGCTGCTTGCAGCTTTAATTAGGGCCCGAGCAGGGAACCTGCGAGGACCCTATTGTTTTTCGAATGATTATTATTATTATTATTATTATTTTTCGGCCAAAATGATCGCATTTTTCACTGCCTGAACATACCCCAAAAGTCACCAAACTTGGAATATAGATCAAACCTGGCGAAAAATTTTATAATCTGTTGTCGTTGTGGATTTTCACCGCTAGGTGGCGCTGTAATAAGGAAAGTGCGTTTTGGCTAATAACTCCCACATACTTTGTCGCACATTCAAAAACGTTGTATCCACGCGTTCAGTGAATTGTGCTGAATCTCCTGATATAGGCCACGCCCATTTCCGCCTACCGTTTTTATGCTAGCTCGCGAAATGTCGAAAAACCAACTTTTTCGAACTCCTCCCAGGCAATTTCACCAATTTGCACCAACCTTTGCACACATCATCTGTGGACCCTCCTGACAAAAAGTTATTAAAAGAATTTTGATATTCCAAAAAATACTCAAGTTATTAAATAACAACTTCCTGCAGATTTCGTTCCAAACAGGAAGTGTTGCATATCTCCACATTGGTTTGTCCAAATGACGTCAAACTCAGGATCCTACTTCCTCATGATGCTCTAAGGCTCTGTGCTAAATTTTGGCCGATGACCACTAGGTGGCGCTCTTTAAATTGAAGTATTTAATATCTCGACATCGGTTGGTCGGATTAACACAAAACTTGGTACACTCATTGCCAATGGCCTCCTGAGGACAGGTGACAAAGGGGTTACCGATATGACACTAGGTGGCGCTCTGGTGGCAGTTTCATTTTAGATTTGCCACTGTGCCCACACCATAACACTTATGGATATGAAATTCATAGGGATGGTATAGACCGGCCCCTGTAACTCACACACCAAAAATGACCAGCAGGTGGCGCTATTATCAAGAAAAAACGTTTTTTGCTAATTACTCCCACATAATATGGTGCACATTGTTAAACCTTATATCTACGTGTTCCCTGAATACAGCCAAACAGTGTGATGTAGGCCACGCCCACGTTCGCACTGAATTTCCATTTGCAAATTCGCCAAATGTCGCAAACCTACTTTTTCGAACTCCTCCCAGGCAGTTTTTCCAATTTGCACCAAACTTTGCACGCAGCATCTTTGGACCCTCCTGACAAAAAGTTATTAAAAGAAATGTGCTAGTCCACAGAACGGCCAAAATATA
Source organism: Pagrus major (assembly GCF_040436345.1). Lineage (NCBI taxonomy): Eukaryota > Metazoa > Chordata > Actinopteri > Spariformes > Sparidae > Pagrus > Pagrus major. The sequence goes on from NC_133231.1 coordinate 2,009,620, forward strand.
AAACAACAATTTCCTGCGCATTGTGGTCAAACAGACATTCTTGTGTATCTTGATGAAATACAGTCCGATGAACACAAAACTTTTGGCAATTGTGTTCCATGGCATGATGAGCATCTCTACAAAATTTCGTGCAAATCGACCAATAGGTGGCGCTTTGATTGCTAAATGACGAAATGACAGCTTCACTGCCTTCACTTTCATTTCCTCAATGGAAGTTGTTGCAAGTACAAGCCCCGACAGCAGCATGTCACAACAGCAGCATGTAACGACGGCAGCATGCCGCGACCCGCGTGGACTGCGAGGGCCCGTTCATCGCTGCTTGCAGCTTTAATTTATTTTTTGTTATTTGTTTTTTTTTGTCGCAAATGATCGCATTTTTCACTGCCTGAACATACCCCAAAAGTCACCAAACTTGGAATATAGATCAGACCTGGCGAAAAATTTTATAATCTGTTGTCGTTGTGAATTTTCACCGCTAGGTGGCGCTATAGTCAAGGAAAGTGCGTTTTGGCCAATAACTCCCACATACTTTGTCGCACATTCAAAAACCTTATATCCACGCCTTCAGTGAATTGTGCTGAATCTCCTGATATAGGCCACGCCCATTTCCGCCTACCATTTTTTTTCAAAAATTCGCGAAATGTCGCAAACCTACTTTTTCGAACTCCTCCCAGGCAATTTCACCGATTTGCACCAAACTTTGCACACACCATCTGGGGACCATTCTGACAAAAAGTTATTAAAAGAATTTTGATACGCCCAAGAATACTCAACTTATTAAATAACAACTTCCTGCAGATTTCATTCCAAACAGGAAGTGTTGTATATCTCCACAATGCTGTCTCCAAATGACAAGAAACTCAGTATACTACTTCCCCATGAGCCCCTAAGGCTCTGTGCAAAATTTTGGCGGATGACTCCTGGCGGGTGGCGCTCTTTAAATGTAAGTATTTTATATCTCCACATCGGTTGGTCGGATTAACACAAAACTTGGTACACTCATTGCCAATGCCATTCTGAGGACAGCTGATGAAGGTGTTACCGATCCGACACTAGGTGGCGCTCTGGTGGCAGTTTCATTTAATATTTGGCACTGTGCCCACACCATAACACTTATGGATATGAAATTCATAGGGGTGGTATAGACTGGCCCCTGTAACTCACACACCAAAAATGACCAGCAGGTGGCACTATTATCAACACAAAACCGTTTTTGGCTAGTAACTCCCACATAATATTCCGCACATTGTTAAACCTCATATATACGTGTTCCCTGCATATAGCTGATTTGTGTGCTGTAGGCCCCGCCCACTTTCAAGCTAGAATTCCATTCGCAAATTCGCAAAATGTCGCAAACCTACTTTTTCGAACTCCTCCCAGGCAATTTCTCCGATTTGCACCAAACTTTGCACACAGCATCTGTGGACCCTCCTGACAAAAAGTTATTAAAAGAATTGTGATAGTCTAAAGAACGCCCAAAATATAAAACAACAATTTCCTGCAAATTGTGGTCAAACAGACAGTCTTGCATATCTTGATGAAATACAGTCCCATTACCACAAAACTTTTGCTCATTGTCTTCCATCACTCGGTGACGGCTTCTGCAAAATTTGGTGCCAATCGGACAATAGGTGGCGCTTTTATTGCTAAATGACAAAAGGACGGCTTCACTGCCTTCACTTTTCATTGTAAATTCAGGCTTTCTCCAACAGATGGCAGTGCTGCCTTCCTAATGGATACAAACCTCTGTTTAACAGTCTGTAGGGTCATGCAGTGTAGTTGTCTCATTATTTGTTCTTCATGTACATTGGAGGGAGTTCTTCGAACTTCAGCGTACATTATTTACTACCGGTAGGAGCAGCCGACCCAAACACGGACAGTTAAGACATGCGTGCACAATAATTGGGCAATGGGGCCGGGTAAGAAGCACGGCCCGACGCGCGTGGACTGCGAGGGCCCGTTCATCGCTGCTTGCAGCTTTAATTATTTTTTTTCTTTGTCGCAAATGATCGCATTTTTCAAAGTGCGTTTTTGTTTATAACTCCCACATACTTTGTCGCACATTCAAAAATCTTATATCCACGCGTTCAGCGAATTGTGCTGAACCTCCTGACCTACTTTTTCGAACTCCTCCCAGGCAATTTCACCAATTTGCATGAAACTTTGCATGCCTCGACAGCAGCATGCCGTGACAGCACCATGCCCCGACGCGCGTGGACTGCGAGGGCCCGTTCATCGCTGCTTGCAGCTTTAATTACATATGCTTTTTGGACTTCTGTGGATACTGTCAGTTTGGAGATGTAAGTCACGCATGTGCACTTTGACCTGTACTGTTGTGATAGCGCAGTAAAGTTCAGTGAACGCTATCACCGTGTTGGCCTCATCAATACACCACAGAAGATACTTGTGGCAAATTAATTATATTCAAAGGTGAAAATGGATCTTGATGCATTGATATTTTGTCTTTATTTTAAAAAATCCTCTTTTTTATTTTTCCTTTTTCAATTTTCGACCAATCATGTCTTGATTTATCCCTCTTGTTTCTTGTTTCTGCTTCATTGTGACTGAGTGAGACAGTATTCCTGGACTGCAGGCAGCCATCAGTGGTAATAATGACATTTTCGTGATTTATGTGTTATACAAACACTCTGGCAGTGATGTCTGGAGACGTATGCACATACGAACATGTCAGTGCAGGGCAGAAGTCAGGGCCAGTCTTTTGAGAGAAACCATGAAAAACTACTATTGTAACCATGTCCAGAGCACTATTTGAACTTGTTGAAGGAGGTATCACTAATGCTCAGAAAAACATACATCAAAACATCTTATACACCAAAATAAAATATGTCAAACAGTTTTAGTACATCACCATAAAGTCACATGCTGTCATCCCACAAATATTCTGTGAAACTTTATCAGGTTGTGGCCATTTTTTGATGTTAGAATGTGTTAAAAACCAACCGGGAACACATTCTCTACTTTCCCAGCATACTGTATGCTTCATCTTCCCTCACTGTAGCATCTTCTTACTCATCCACCACTGCTGCACAGCCAAAGGTACACATCCGAGACACCCTCTGATCCGTCTTAAATGTTTTGCTTGTTGTTGTTATGTACTGAAAGAGAAAAGAGAGATGATGACATCAAATTTGTGTCATATACATACAAACATGTTTCCAAAACAATGTCAGTCTTTCCCTTTCTGTCCTCAGAAAATGTTACTCAGTCATGTGGTTAATATCAGTGCAAGCCAGGAACAATTGAAACATTGAAGCAGGAAAATGCTGCTTAAGGTTGCAGTCTTCACTTGGACAGGATCAAATTTTCCTCCTGCCTCCCATCTTCATCTCTTCTTACAACCATCAGAGGGAGCCAGTGGGCCATTCCTCCCCACCAGCAAGGTTAATTTGTGAAGCATGTGTGTTTGCATGCGTGTGTCTACATGTACATATGTCGCATGTTCCTGGGGGCATACTGCCTCATACTGCTGGAAATCCCATGCTTATGTAACATCGGCAGCACTCTTAAAAAGAGGGATTTTCAGTGAAGTAGTGACATCAGTCAACACACATCTGTGTTACTTTCAGACCATATAGTATAATATGAAGTTGTCAATTAGTTTTAAGTATACATTAAGTAAGAAATAGGCAGTCACAGACAAAGTTGGTCAGTAGTCCAGTGGTCGCTTGTCCCTCCATTGTACAATTGTATAAAAGTGAGAAAAGTCCACATCAGGAGAATGTCATATGGTTGGGTGGGTTATGTATGACCACAAACAAAACATAAGGGTTAACTGAAATAAATTATTTTTTACAAACTAATGAGATTAATAAGACCAATTAATAAAAGTCAGTAGATACGATTTAACAAAAAACTTCTAAGCGTTTACGCCACAAAAAAATATGTTGAAGGGAAATTCTAAAATAAATCTCTCTTTTTCTGTGTGTTCCCTGAAAGAATTTGCATTTGACTTTTTTCTTATAACAATTCATTTTTAACTTGTGTGACATAAAGATGATCAGGGAGGATATGAAAGACGTGACATGCAAGTCTTTTTGTTGAGACAGTTATACCATCTTCCTCTGTTTGCAGAATGTGTGTGTGACAAACCTCAGGTTGCTCTTACATGAAGAAAATGCTTCCTTTTTGAGAGTAAAGATATATTGTAAGGTTCTCTGAAATGCCACGTGTGGAGACTGTCGCTGCTGTGGGATTGATTTTGCAATGAGAAATGGGCAGGACTTGATGAGGCTCTGCGGTTTCCTCTGGGGGTTTAACAGTGAGAGCTGGTGTCACAGGAAACTCGGCTGGATCTCCTGTGGTTTTATCAGGGCTGGCTGTTGGGCCGCCATTGGCTCATTTCTATCTCTGGATCTTCTGCGCCTCTGAGGCTTTCAACTCTTATCACAGTGAAATGAATTGAAGACAAGATTAAAATGAGAGAGTACACCATATGATCTTCAGCCACATCACAGTTTTCTGAAATGTTTGGTGTGCTAAAAAATATAGTCATTCAGGAGCCTGAGAATAGAACATTTTGGAAAAAATACCATGCAACTAAGGGACCTGGGCCCATGTGCACTTGAGCCCAAAGTACATTTTGTTGGATTAGTGTGAACACAAGTGTACTGTACTCAGGTACAGTTCCGCTTGAATAGGTGGTCTCGAGTACAGTTCATGTGTACTCGCAACAGGTGTGAAAGCAAATTTCCCATGACCTGGAAGTTGATAGTTATGACTACTTTGCTCTGTTGATGGTGTAGGTGTTCGCTTCTTCTTCTTTGTGTATATTGTCGGATCACAAACCAACTAGGCAACTAGGCATACGGCAACCTACTGTAACAGACTTTTTACATACACAAGTGTACTTGGGGATGGAAGAACATTACTTATGTCAAAGATGGTCGGCGGGGGAGAGGGGAGGGGGGCAATCATACTCTGGCACAGTAAATAACAATCGTACCTAATGTGAAAGCACACTAAAGGTCACATGGTGTCCAAAAAGGAGCAGGTCCATTCACTGGGAAGCATATAACAGTTCAGCAAATGGTAATATTGACCTGTGGATGGTATATTATATCATTACAATTCAGAAGTCACAAAAAACAAACCTTAAACCAACTGAATCATGCATCTTTAAAGAGATAAAGAGAGTCATGTTAATATTTGAGCATTTTCTGGTCCATGAGGTAGGACAAATTCTTGGGGGGCCTTCAATTTTTGGGGCAGCTGAAGCTCAAAAGGTAGAGCAGGTTGTGTACTAATACTAGTCAGTGGTTTGATCCCTGACTCTTCTTTGGACAAGATACTGCAAGATTCTGAACCCCAAATTGCTCACAATGCCTGTTCCATCAGTGTGTGATTTAATGTGTGAATGTCTAAGCATAAAAATATTGTCGGTCTTTGGTTGGGGAGCACTGTACCACTCCGGATGAGCAGGTCGGTGCCTTGCATGGCTGTCTCTGCCATCAGTGTCGATGACTAACTAGTTGAGTTAGATTAAGGCAACAACTTGGTTAGGTTGAGAAAAACTTGAACTTTGTATTAAAATGGCATCACACTAGACATTAACATTGATATTGAGATTTTGAATACATTATGGGTCATAAAAAACAAATTGTTTTTTTGGTAGGAGATGCAGACTAGAGGCTGACATTTGTTCGAGAATCCCACGGGTCACGTGATTCCCGCGGGATTCCCGTGGGATGGGAGTCAACCTTACTATTAATCATGTGATTGGGACGGTACAGGATAAAAAAGTTAATGGGAGCAGACAGGAGCGGGAACCAACCAATAGGACAACAACAAAAAAAAAACATTGGACAGGCGTTTCCATAAGCCTACACTGTTACACAAGTCAAAAGAACTACACGGCCCAGAAGCCAACAGTGCTTCCGGCCGCCGCTTACCGCCGCTTTCCGCCGCTTTCCATCGGAATATCAACTGTCCGACCCGGTGTACTCTCAGGAGCCCCGAGTTGGAAAGTTGATATTCCGACAAAAAGGGGGCATGCCTCGGTGAAATGTTGTGAGACAGCTGCGAGATTTCCCACTTTGCAACTCGGGCGAGTGGTGTCCCATGTATCTGGAATGCAGCATAAGAGGCACACTTGCTAGGCAAATTCTGTTTGGGTTTATTCAACTAAGGTAGACATGGTGTGACTCATGTATTGTTTTCTTGTTTGTTTGTTGTTTTTTTACTGTAACTGACCTCCAAAAGAGCTAGAAACAGGGACTTAACAGGTGGTCCTCCATAGAAAAACTATAGGGACCACAGGCCATGTATTATTTATGTTTTGTGCCCTTTAGTGAAGGTTTTTTGTTTGGATTAAGGCAATAAATGCCTCCCTATATTACCACAGATGAACTGTTCCTGTTGCCATATCTTTTGAAATAACACTGCAGAAAGTAATCTAAAAAGAATGGGGAGAAGATCAAATCAAATTCAATGTATTGCCTAAAGAAAAGAAAAAAAAAATGGGAGCGGTACAGGAGTGGGAGTCATTCTGAATGGGAGTGGGAGTCATTTTACCAGCAGTGGGATGGGACAGGAATTTTTTTTTACTCTGGCCCGGGATTGGGACGGGACAAGATTTTTTTCTGTGGGAGTGGGATGGGACAGGAGTGAAAATCCACTCCCGTGTCACCCTCTAATGCAGACAGCATCTCTGATGTCAAAGTCAGGCACACACATCCAAATAATTAAATATCTGCACCAATCTATGGGTTTTTGCCTCCCTATCAAAATATGACCAAGAACAATCATTATTTGCTGGAGCACAAGAAGTCATCACACACAAAGGTAACACAACATTGTCGTATTATCATCTTACATAGTTGACATGGAAGTGACACTAGCTTTCATTTAGAGTTTGCTTCTGACCACTAATACCACAATATTCATGCTCTTTTAGCTTAGTTTTGGTCTCTGTTCTGTTATCTGTCTCCTAGGTTGCTAAAATCCCCATTATGTTCACCAGCTGATTACTTACTTGATATTGATGAGCAGTGAAGCTGAACCAAACAGTAAAGTTGCGGGCTGTAAAACAAAAACATTTTCAAATATGCTAAAAAGCTCAGAAGAGCTGAAAGAAACTGCAGAGTTGGAGATTTTTCCCCTGCATATTACACATAACCATTTAATCCACTGTTAATATAAAAATATCAATTACAGCAGCTTTGAGTGTTCGAAGAAAGCATTTTATGCTACAATTTTTGTGTGTACAGTTTCTGAAAAAGGATTCATCCATCCAACAACTGTTAAGATTCATACAAATGTGATGTCAGCCAATACAGTAAGGCAAAGCAACAGTATAGCACCTTTCAAATACAGACAATTAAAACTGCATTATAAAAAATAAAAATTCATGAAAAGATAATAGAATTTCAGTTTCTTTTACAGTACAGTCACAAGTTACCCCAACTTTATATGACAGGACCTACATATTACCCAACCGAAAAGCAGAAATGTGTTCGTGTTGACTGATCCGCTTCCTTTACTTGTCACCACCTTCAACCATTCACCTTGACTGAATTTTTCCAGCATTTATTCTGATCATTTATTTCCAGACAAGGTCATCTGAGTGAAGATGCACTCTTGTTAATTATCTCTATAAATGATGCATGAGAAGAGTTCAATCAATCTACTTAATTTTACACCCTGGAGCCATTGTTAAAAAAAAGGAAAAAACTCAAACATCAAAACTAGCCACCAAACATATCATCATAAATATTAGACAGAATACATGTCACAAACAACACAGAATGTATAAAATATACATCAATAAAACAGTGGCATTAAAAACTCATCAGCATCACCTGCTTTCAATAATTTGCCACAGCTTTTGGCAGGATTGAACAATGAACCAATTATGTTATTCTCTTTGGATTTTAAAACCTCAATTTCAATGTATTTTACCCTAGTATAGAAAAGCACCATGTCCTGTACACAAAGAAATGTTTAGAAATTGGAATTGAATTGGAAAGTTTATTTTACACAGGTCATGTGCCATGTATGTCTTCTGAAAGTGTGTATAAGACAGACAGAGAAGACAGCTTGAATGGCAGTCATGAGTTTGAGTGACCATGATGTTTTTATTGCTTTACAGCAAAAATATGCAAACATGCCTTTTCTTGTACCTATTAAGAATTACAACACCATCAACAGGGCGGTAAGATGAGATGGTACCTCACAAACTCATACTGCATGTTATTGTGCAAGCTACATGTTACATGTTGCATATGAGAGTATTATCCCACTCTGTACCTGTTTATAGCCACTGTAGCTATAGAGCTTACAGTAGCCCGAAGGCAAAGCCAATAACACAGTTTGAGAAAAGAGAACCAACAGGAACAACGAGAGAAGAAGTCCTGAGTCACTGGACCAAGTGATCGAATAATAAACTGCAAAACTAAATTTTGTTGTGATGTTCAGGGGCAGAGCTACAGTAGTCATTTGGAGGACATGGTCAAAATAAAGGAATGCGCCGCTGATTTCCTGTACTGTTGTTAAGCCATACTTTCTGTATTTTAACTGCAAGCTGTGGCAATACAAAGTACTGATATAGTCCTGAATCTGACCAGACCGTGACCCCAAGACCAAGAGAGAGATTTATTGATACTGTAGCGGAACCACAATGTCCAAAAGACTGAAACCATCTGGCGCCCAGGGAAGGAAAAGAAGGAAAGAAGAGGATGAAAAATGTGAAAAAGATAGCGGTACAGTAACGTCAATGTGATGAAGTGAATGAAATTAATAGTTTAATGCATCGTAGTTACCGTTGTTGGAGCAGAGTATTAACTTGCTAGCTTACTTCGGACGATAGTAGCATTGTTTAATAATCAGTAAATAACTAGAGTCGACGGAAGTTAATGTTACTCCCACCTTAAATTCATCAGGGACATTTGGAAAGTTAACGTCAGGCCTGTTCAGGTGTTATTTTAACCTGTTGGCTGTGTTTTCCCTGCTTGTATGTCAGTTAAAACGCTATTAGTTTTCCATCCCCTTTATAAGTAATAGGGTAGTTGTAAGCCTTTGGTTTACTGTGTCACAGTTTATGTTTGTTAAAGTTTACATCAGTGTTAAAGTGCAATTAAAGTGTATTACTGTTAATACTCCATACCTTAGCTTTCCCATATCATTCATATATATATATATATATTTCACTGCACTTTAGTGCTTTTTGCACTCTAGTTAGACTGAATTGCATTGCAATGACGATAAAGTTGAATGAATCTCATATTATTTTCATTATTAGTCTATATTAGTCTTATGTATAGCACACACCAAGCATCTGTTTTTTTTTTTTATTAAAATGTAACATCCAGTGGTCACATATACTTCTCTTCTCTGTTCAGATGCACTTTTAAAATATTGAATACATACATGCAGTTTCTGTGTGAGTGTATGAAAATTGATTGTGAAATTGACTGTGATGCAAGGGGGCACCAGCTAAAATCTTGCCTAGGGCACCATATTGGTCAGGGCCGGCACTGTGGATACAACTTGGTGTTACCAGTCACACTTAATGTTAAGCAACATCGCATAAAAAAACTTAAATCTTCCTCTCACTTTTACTTGGCTGCAACATTTTTCATCTTTTGCGCAGAGGAAAAGGCTTGATGTAAGTGTAATCCAAGATTGACCTCACAGGGCCGCTAGACAAATTTTATTGAAAGGTAGAAAATGTATGCGCAGCATACTTGCCTTCCACCTGCTCCAGCTTCTGTATCAGCCAGCAACCAGCCTGCCAGCCTCCTGTCCAGCTCCTGCCCTCTCTGCTGCCCAGTGTGCCAGAGTCTCCACTGGTCCTCAGTTGTTGGCCCGACAGGCATCAGCCTCTGGTTCCCTGTCAGCAGCTTGACCGACACATGCCCCGAGTCCTCAGTCAGTGGCGCGGCTGACACCTGTCCCTGGTTCCCAGTTGGCGGCCCAGCCAACATCAGCTGGTGGTTCTCTGTCAGTCCACTCCTGCTCCAGGTTCACCGTCGGCGACCCTGCCGACTCCTGCTCCTGGCTCCCCTATGGTGGCCATGCTGACAACAGCTGGCTCTCAGTTGGCGGCCCGGCCGACTCATGATCCTGGTCTTCAGCCATCCACTACTGCTGACCCACAGCTAGACCTCAAAGACCATCAGTCAGCAGACCTCACTGACAACCAGCTGACCTCCAGCTTCCTGCCTCTTGCCCAAGTCCAGGTGCCCTGTCTCTGGTTGTCTGTCCTACTGCCGTGTCACAGGCCTCCTGCTCTGGTCTCCAGCAAATAGTCTATGGTGCCACCCTCTATACACCAGACTCAGGTCCTTGTCCCCAGCCTCCAGAGTGGTTGCAGGCTTCCAGACTAGCAGGTCTCTAGCCCGGCCTCCCGAGGGGTTCCGCCTTCACTGCCCACCTTCAGTCCAGCCTCTCATGTTTTCCACTGGCAATCCCATGATCCCTTAAATTGAGATTGGCAACCGATCAGAGGCTTTGTTCATTTGTTGTCGACCAATCGGAGGCAGAGTGGGGCGGGTCTTCTCGAGTAAACTACTGTGAACCATAATAAGGCTGCTATGCTGTAAACCAGTGCATGAGCATTATTAACTCATAGAGGTGATCATGTTCGTTAGTTGAAAATGGATATATTTAGTTCATCGTTCTCCCAAAAAAAGCAGCATGTTCAATGAATGTGTGTTCATGCACAACACTGGATTTAGGGTCCTGGTATTGTTCTTGCTGGCTCATTCTCATACTATTTTCTGGGACACTTGAATAGAACAGAGACATCTTTAATGATATTAGTAACACCTGTGATTTCCCTACAATGACAATTCTTAATGTCGAGAAGCGAAGCAAACTGCTCACATCACCACAGAAAAGTAAGTTTCAAACTATACTGCTTTTGTGTCATACTGAAAAACATATTTCAAAAACTTGGTCTTTGGACTCCTTGTTTTGTTTGGTTAACATTTAATATATTATTATTAAATAGTTTTTGTGCCACTGTAATGGTAGAATTACATCTTGTGATGCCAGTTGTACATTTAAAGCACCATTCTCTTTTGCTGGGCAGTTGAAGTTGTGTGTTAACTCGTAGGTGTCAGTGGTAATCTCAAGAGCCGGTTTACCAGTTTGTTCCAAAACAGATTATGGGCTGCAGAGTGAGTTTTGACCGGGCAGAAATCTCAGCAGCTGGCTACGCCATTGTTGAGTCACTGGTATTGATCACATCCCTATCAGCCCAGCTACATTTTGTACCGTGGGGAGGGGAAGACAAGACTAATCAAAGCTGTGGTGACTCTGCTCCAAAGCAATTACTTTCTTTTATTTATTAATTTGAGGCAGAAATGGAAGAATCATGTTCTTACCCTGTCTGTCTGTCACTCCACAGAATATACCCAGCCATCACAGGATGATGGGAGTTGCTAGAAAGAGTAAACTGATTTCAGGCTCTAGTCTCTCATTCACTTGAAACAGCTGCTGGTAGTCCTGCAGGGAACCTCAATAATTCCTGCTGGACTCCCACTCACTCAGAGACCTGCTACTGGGAATCAACGTGTTACACAGCTTTGACCTTGCTAATGAAAACATATACTGTCCACACTGCTCAGAGCTGATGAACGAGTGATGTCAGGGCTGTGTTCCAGTGTCCAGCTCCAAATCTCCCTTTGTTCCTTGGTAGTGTGGCATCTCCTCATGAATAAATTGTGACTTTGCATCCTGTGCAGAGTGGCTTTTCTTGTTACCACTGAGGAGGAGGGGGCTAAAAATTTCATGACTGTTAAATTATTCACACCACTGTTAGATGACAAAAAAGCAACACCCTGAAAAATATAATCTATTAGAATAGAAGAAAAAGATCAGTTGATTATTGGTTGGAAACAAAAGAATATGAAAATGTCAGTATTATTATAATTTGGTCTGTGGACCTAGTGTTGGAGGATAGTTCTATAATTGGCTTTCATACTAAAACACTGGAGAATAGATGGTTAAAATACAAAGACTGCATCCTCCTGAGTTATAATATTTAGAAGAGAAAACAAAGGCGAACAATAAATCATGAACCAGACTGATCATTTTTCTCTGTTAATTCTTTGCAGTGCACTCACCTTTGGTTTTAGGTTCAAATAAAGTGGTAGCTAATCTGGCTAAACTGTTAGCTTTGTACAATACTGAAAATTCAGAAAAAACAACAATTTTAAATTTTTAAGTAATTTTTGTGTACAGATTACAGTAACAAGATACAAGATAGAAGTATTAATTAGTGGGCTTTAGAAGTGCTGATATGAAGATTTTTTAACATTGGAGTGAGCATGGATTGCTGTTTCCACCCTGCTTCCAGCCTTTATGCTGAGTAAAGCAACTATATGTTACGTTTGGTAAAACTTGGTGAGGACCCAAGTGCAGAAGCAAGCGGGAGGCAGGCAGATAAGGAACAAGAAGTGGGCTTTAATTAATGCAAGCTGAAATCCAAAGAAAAAATTAAAGCTGCAAGCAGCGATGAACGGGCCCTCGCAGTCCACGCGCGTCGGGCCGTGCTTCTTACCCGGCCCCATTGCCCAATTATTGTGCACGCATGTCTTAACTGTCCGTGTTTGGGTCGGCTGCTCCTACCGGTAGTAAATAATGTACGCTGAAGTTCGAAGAACTCCCTCCAATGTACATGAAGAACAAATAATGAGACAACTACACTGCATGACCCTACAGACTGTTAAACAGAGGTTTGTATCCATTAGGAAGGCAGCACTGCCATCTGTTGGAGAAAGCCTGAATTTACAATGAAAAGTGAAGGCAGTGAAGCCGTCCTTTTGTCATTTAGCAATAAAAGCGCCACCTATTGTCCGATTGGCACCAAATTTTGCAGAAGCCGTCACCGAGTGATGGAAGACAATGAGCAAAAGTTTTGTGGTAATGGGACTGTATTTCATCAAGATATGCAAGACTGTCTGTTTGACCACAATTTGCAGGAAATTGTTGTTTTATATTTTGGGCGTTCTTTAGACTATCACAATTCTTTTAATAACTTTTTGTCAGGAGGGTCCACAGATGCTGTGTGCAAAGTTTGGTGCAAATCGGAGAAATTGCCTGGGAGGAGTTCGAAAAAGTAGGTTTGCGACATTTTGCGAATTTGCGAATGGAATTCTAGCTTGAAAGTGGGCGGGGCCTACAGCACACAAATCAGCTATATGCAGGGAACACGTATATATGAGGTTTAACAATGTGTGGAATATTATGTGGGAGTTACTAGCCAAAAACGGTTTTGTGTTGATAATAGTGCCACCTGCTGGTCATTTTTGGTGTGTGAGTTACAGGGGCCAGTCTATACCACCCCTATGAATTTCATATCCATAAGTGTTATGGTGTGGGCACAGTGCCAAATATTAAATGAAACTGCCACCAGAGCGCCACCTAGTGTCGGATCGGTAACACCTTCATCAGCTGTCCTCAGAATGGCATTGGCAATGAGTGTACCAAGTTTTGTGTTAATCCGACCAACCGATGTGGAGATATAAAATACTTACATTTAAAGAGCGCCACCCGCCAGGAGTCATCCGCCAAAATTTTGCACAGAGCCTTAGGGGCTCATGGGGAAGTAGTATACTGAGTTTCTTGTCATTTGGAGACAGCATTGTGGAGATATACAACACTTCCTGTTTGGAATGAAATCTGCAGGAAGTTGTTATTTAATAAGTTGAGTATTCTTGGGCGTATCAAAATTCTTTTAATAACTTTTTGTCAGAATGGTCCCCAGATGGTGTGTGCAAAGTTTGGTGCAAATCGGTGAAATTGCCTGGGAGGAGTTCGAAAAAGTAGGTTTGCGACATTTCGCGAATTTTTGAAAAAAAATGGTAGGCGGAAATGGGCGTGGCCTATATCAGGAGATTCAGCACAATTCACTGAAGGCGTGGATATAAGGTTTTTGAATGTGCGACAAAGTATGTGGGAGTTATTGGCCAAAACGCACTTTCCTTGACTATAGCGCCACCTAGCGGTGAAAATTCACAACGACAACAGATTATAAAATTTTTCGCCAGGTCTGATCTATATTCCAAGTTTGGTGACTTTTGGGGTATGTTCAGGCAGTGAAAAATGCGATCATTTGCGACAAAAAAAAACAAATAACAAATTAAAGCTGCAAGCAGCGATGAACGGGCCCTCGCAGTCCACGCGGGTCGCGGCATGCTGCCGTCGTTACATGCTGCTGTTGTGACATGCTGCTGTCGGGGCTTGTACTTGCAACAACTTCCATTGAGGAAATGAAAGTGAAGGCAGTGAAGCTGTCATTTCGTCATTTAGCAATCAAAGCGCCACCTATTGGTCGATTTGCACGAAATTTTGTAGAGATGCTCATCATGCCATGGAACACAATTGCCAAAAGTTTTGTGTTCATCGGACTGTATTTCATCAAGATACACAAGAATGTCTGTTTGACCACAATGCGCAGGAAATTGTTGTTTTATATTTTGGCCGTTCTGTGGACTAGCACATTTCTTTTAATAACTTTTTGTCAGGAGGGTCCAAAGATGCTGCGTGCAAAGTTTGGTGCAAATTGGAAAAACTGCCTGGGAGGAGTTCGAAAAAGTAGGTTTGCGACATTTGGCGAATTTGCAAATGGAAATTCAGTGCGAACGTGGGCGTGGCCTACATCACACTGTTTGGCTGTATTCAGGGAACACGTAGATATAAGGTTTAACAATGTGCACCATATTATGTGGGAGTAATTAGCAAAAAACGTTTTTTCTTGATAATAGCGCCACCTGCTGGTCATTTTTGGTGTGTGAGTTACAGGGGCCGGTCTATACCATCCCTATGAATTTCATATCCATAAGTGTTATGGTGTGGGCACAGTGGCAAATCTAAAATGAAACTGCCACCAGAGCGCCACCTAGTGTCATATCGGTAACCCCTTTGTCACCTGTCCTCAGGAGGCCATTGGCAATGAGTGTACCAAGTTTTGTGTTAATCCGACCAACCGATGTCGAGATATTAAATACTTCAATTTAAAGAGCGCCACCTAGTGGTCATCGGCCAAAATTTAGCACAGAGCCTTAGAGCATCATGAGGAAGTAGGATCCTGAGTTTGACGTCATTTGGACAAACCAATGTGGAGATATGCAACACTTCCTGTTTGGAACGAAATCTGCAGGAAGTTGTTATTTAATAACTTGAGTATTTTTTGGAATATCAAAATTCTTTTAATAACTTTTTGTCAGGAGGGTCCACAGATGATGTGTGCAAAGGTTGGTGCAAATTGGTGAAATTGCCTGGGAGGAGTTCGAAAAAGTTGGTTTTTCGACATTTCGCGAGCTAGCATAAAAACGGTAGGCGGAAATGGGCGTGGCCTATATCAGGAGATTCAGCACAATTCACTGAACGCGTGGATACAACGTTTTTGAATGTGCGACAAAGTATGTGGGAGTTATTAGCCAAAACGCACTTTCCTTATTACAGCGCCACCTAGCGGTGAAAATCCACAACGACAACAGATTATAAAATTTTTCGCCAGGTTTGATCTATATTCCAAGTTTGGTGACTTTTGGGGTATGTTCAGGCAGTGAAAAATGCGATCATTTTGGCCGAAAAATAATAATAATAATAATAATAATCATTCGAAAAACAATAGGGTCCTCGCAGGTTCCCTGCTCGGGCCCTAATTAAAGCTGCAAGCAGCGATGAACGGGCCCTCGCAGTCCACGCGCGTCGGGCCGTGCTTCTTACCCGGCCCCATTGCCCAATTATTGTGCACGCATGTCTTAACTGTCCGTGTTTGGGTCGGCTGCTCCTACCGGTAGTAAATAATGTACGCTGAAGTTCGAAGAACTCCCTCCAATGTACATGAAGAACAAATAATGAGACAACTACACTGCATGACCCTACAGACTGTTAAACAGAGGTTTGTATCCATTAGGAAGGCAGCACTGCCATCTGTTGGAGAAAGCCTGAATTTACAATGAAAAGTGAAGGCAGTGAAGCCGTCCTTTTGTCATTTAGCAATAAAAGCGCCACCTATTGTCCGATTGGCACCAAATTTTGCAGAAGCCGTCACCGAGTGATGGAAGACAATGAGCAAAAGTTTTGTGGTAATGGGACTGTATTTCATCAAGATATGCAAGACTGTCTGTTTGACCACAATTTGCAGGAAATTGTTGTTTTATATTTTGGGCGTTCTTTAGACTATCACAATTCTTTTAATAACTTTTTGTCAGGAGGGTCCACAGATGCTGTGTGCAAAGTTTGGTGCAAATCGGAGAAATTGCCTGGGAGGAGTTCGAAAAAGTAGGTTTGCGACATTTTGCGAATTTGCGAATGGAATTCTAGCTTGAAAGTGGGCGGGGCCTACAGCACACAAATCAGCTATATGCAGGGAACACGTATATATGAGGTTTAACAATGTGCGGAATATTATGTGGGAGTTACTAGCCAAAAACGGTTTTGTGTTGATAATAGTGCCACCTGCTGGTCATTTTTGGTGTGTGAGTTACAGGGGCCAGTCTATACCACCCCTATGAATTTCATATCCATAAGTGTTATGGTGTGGGCACAGTGCCAAATATTAAATGAAACTGCCACCAGAGCGCCACCTAGTGTCGGATCGGTAACACCTTCATCAGCTGTCCTCAGAATGGCATTGGCAATGAGTGTACCAAGTTTTGTGTTAATCCGACCAACCGATGTGGAGATATAAAATACTTACATTTAAAGAGCGCCACCCGCCAGGAGTCATCCGCCAAAATTTTGCACAGAGCCTTAGGGGCTCATGGGGAAGTAGTATACTGAGTTTCTTGTCATTTGGAG
The DNA here is from genome assembly GCF_040436345.1 of Pagrus major. Taxonomy (NCBI): domain Eukaryota; kingdom Metazoa; phylum Chordata; class Actinopteri; order Spariformes; family Sparidae; genus Pagrus; species Pagrus major. Next base: position 2,026,393 of record NC_133231.1, read on the forward strand.
ACAGCATTGTGGAGATATACAACACTTCCTGTTTGGAATGAAATCTGCAGGAAGTTGTTATTTAATAAGTTGAGTATTCTTGGGCGTATCAAAATTCTTTTAATAACTTTTTGTCAGAATGGTCCCCAGATGGTGTGTGCAAAGTTTGGTGCAAATCGGTGAAATTGCCTGGGAGGAGTTCGAAAAAGTAGGTTTGCGACATTTCGCGAATTTTTGAAAAAAAATGGTAGGCGGAAATGGGCGTGGCCTATATCAGGAGATTCAGCACAATTCACTGAAGGCGTGGATATAAGGTTTTTGAATGTGCGACAAAGTATGTGGGAGTTATTGGCCAAAACGCACTTTCCTTGACTATAGCGCCACCTAGCGGTGAAAATTCACAACGACAACAGATTATAAAATTTTTCGCCAGGTCTGATCTATATTCCAAGTTTGGTGACTTTTGGGGTATGTTCAGGCAGTGAAAAATGCGATCATTTGCGACAAAAAAAAACAAATAACAAAAAATAAATAATCATTCGAAAAACAATAGGGACCTCGCAGGTTCCCTGCTCGGGCCCTAAAAATAAATAATCATTCGAAAAACAATAGGGACCTCGCAGGTTCCCTGCTCGGGCCCTAATAATCATTCGAAAAACAATAGGGACCTCGCAGGTTCCCTGCTCGGGCCCTAAATAATCATTCGAAAAACAATAGGGACCTCGCAGGTTCCCTGCTCGGGCCCTAATAATCATTCGAAAAACAATAGGGACCTCGCAGGTTCCCTGCTCGGGCCCTAAAAATAATAATCACTACAGAAACAATAGGGACCTCGCAGGTTTCCTGCTCGGGCCCTAATAATCATTACAAAAACAATAGGGTCCTCGCAGTTTCACTGCTCGGGCCCTAATAATCATTACGATTACAATAGGGACCTCGCAGGTTTCCTGCTCGGGCCCTAATAATCACGAGAAAAACAATAGGGACCTCGCAGGTTTCCCTGCTCGGGCCCTAATAAAGAATAATAATAATCATTACAATTACAATAGGGTCCTTGCAGTTTCACTGCTCGGGCCCTAATAATAATAAGAATCATTCGAAAAACAATAGGGACCTCGCAGGTTCCCTGCTCGGGCCCTAATTAAAGCTGCAAGCAGCGATAAACGGGCCCTCGCAGTCCACGCGGGTCGGGGCTCGCTGCTGTCACGGCATGCTGCCGTCGTTACATGCTGCTGTCGGGGCAAGCTGCTGTCGTTACATGCTGCTGTCCGGGCATGCTGCTGTCGAGGCTTGTTCATGCAACAACTTCCGTAGAGGAAACAAAACTGAAGGCAGTGAAGCTGCTGTTTCGTCATTTAGCAATAAAAGCGCCACCTATTGGTGGATATGCACCGAATTTGGCACAAACCCTCATGTGGGCATGGAAGACAAATCAAAAAAGTTTTGTGTTAATCACACTGTATTTTATCAAGATATGCAAGACTGAGTGGTTTACCACAACGTGCAGGAAATTGTTGTTTTATATTTTGGTCGTTCTTTAGACTATCACAATTCTTTTAATAACTTTTTGTCAGGGGACTCCACAGATGCTGCGTGCAAAGTTTGGTGCAAATTGGAAAAATTGCCTGGGAGGAGTTCAAAAAAGTAGGTTTGCGACATTTGGCGAATTTGCGAATGGAAATTCAGTGCGAACGTGGGCGTGGCCTACATCACACGGTTCGGCTGTATTCAGGGAACATATAGATATAATGTTTAACAATGTGCACCATATTATGTGGGAGTAATTAGCAAAAAACGTTTTGTCTTGATAATAGCGCCACCTGCTGGTCATTTTTGGTGTGTGAGTTACAGGGGCCAGTCTATACAACCCCTATGAATTTCATATCCATAAGTGTTATGGTGTGGGCACAGTGCCAAATCTAAAAAGAAACTGCCACCAGAGCGCCACCTAGTGTCAGATCGGTTACCCCTTTGTCAGCTATCCTCAGGAGGGCATTGGCAATCAGTGTACCAAGTTTTGTGTTAATCCGACCAACCAATGTGGAGATATAAAATACTTCAATTTAAATAGCGCCACCTAGTGGTCATGGGCCAAGATTTTGCACACAGCCTTAGGGCCTCATGAGGAAGTAGGATCCTGAGTTTGATGTCATTTGGACAAACCGATGTGGAGATATGCAACACTTCCTGTTTGGAACGAAATCTGCATGAAGTTGTTATTTAATAACTTGAGTATTCTTTGGAATATCACAATTCTTTTAATAACTTTTTGTCAGGAGGGTCCACAGATGCTGTGTGCAAAGTTTGGTGCAAATTGGTGAAATTGCCTGGGAGGAGTTCGAAAAAGTAGGTTTGCAGCATTTCGCGAGCTAGCGAAAAAAAACGGTAGGCGGAAATGGGCGTGGCCCTTATCAGGAGATTCAGCACAATTCACTGAACGCGTGGATATAAGGTTTTTGAATGTGCGACAAAGTATGTGGGAGTTATTAACCAAAACGCACTGTCCTTGATTATAGCGCCACCTAGTGGTAAAAATTCACAACGACAACAGATTAGAAAATTTTTCGCTAGGTCTGATCTATATTCCAAGTTTGGTGAGTTTTGGGGTATGTTCAGGCAGTGAAAAATGCGATCATTTTGGCAGAAAAATAATCACGAGAAAAACAATAGGGACCTCGCAGGTTCCCTGCTCGGGCCCTAATAATCATTCGAAAAACAATAGGGACCTCGCAGGTTCCCTGCTCGGGCCCTAATAATAATCATTCGAAAAACAATAGGGACCTCGCAGGTTCCCTGCTCGGGCCCTAATAATAATCATTCGAAAAACAATAGGGACCTCGCAGGTTCCCTGCTCGGGCCCTAATAATCACTACAAAAACAATAGGGACCTCGCAGGTTTCCTGCTCGGGCCCTAATAATGCATAACGAAAATGACAGGCCTGTTAAATAGACCAAGCAACTGGCTTTTATTCCTGAAAAAAACATACAGATATTTATTCCAACTCCAACTCTTGGCTCCAAAACTAAGCCCATTTATTGCAACTTAGCCATTTAGTGCATTTAAGTGTCAACTGACATTGCAGAAACAAATAAATAACAATACAGTAATGTCAACTTACTGTGGAATGTAAAACTATGAAACTATGTGTGTGTGTGTGTGAGTGAGTGAGTGAGTGAGTGAGTGAGAGAGAGAGAGAGAGAGAGAGAGATGAGATGAGTGTGTGTGTGTGTGTGGAAAGGAGTTATTTGGTGTAAGCTATCACTCTCTTGCAATTTAACACAAATTAGTTTCCACATCTTAACCTGATATCTAGTCATACCGACATCAGGCTACAGCCTCTACAAATACCATACGTTCTAACTAGCGATGGTAGGCTACATTAAATTAGCTAACATCAATGTTAAGTTACCTTGTGTTGGCGACGCTTGGTGAGCTGGTGTTAACAACTGGATGCTTTCGGTTCAGATGTTGAATCATTGTTGATGTGCTGTTGTGGTACGCCAGTTCTGCTTTGCAGTAGACACATTGCACTTTGTTATCTTCTTTTTTAAGTGTGAAATGATCCCAAACTTTGGATATTCTCTGTCTTTTACGAACAGTTTCTTGGCTCTCCGCCATCGCACCAACTCAATTCTGAACGTAGTGGTCTGTGTCCGCAATAACAGTCCGTGTGGAAAAATGATCCCTGAGCTAAGCAGGCCACATAACGCGGGTGATAGGAATTAAACAAAGCCTTATTCGAGTTACTCGAGTAATCGTTTCAGCTCTAACTACTACCATTAGATTTCAAGGCACACATCAACATGATTTCATTTCTGGCTGTCCAACACAGAAATAGAGTTCAGTTCCAGAATGTATTAAGCCTAACTTAGCAGGGCAGCTGTTGAACTGTATTGCATTATACAGACGGGTGTTTCAACAAAAAAAAGTCTACAAAACAAGCCAGATCATTTTTTCCCCCGTACGGAACCGGTTCTGACCTCCTTGGGGCCCTAAGCAAAATTCTGATAAGAGTCCCTCCTGCCTGACCTATGAGCCATGTAAACCTTTGCCATCGCTACACAGTCACACCTAACACCCCAGTGCTTCCACTATAATCCTCTCTCCTTTAAAACAGTATGCTTCATCTGACTGAATAAAAATTAACAAGACCTATACATAAGAGAATGAGGTATAAACAAGCAATATTTATTGTAAAGAGTATTTTCTAAAGATTCTTAAGATTAATGAACATTAACATGAACACAAATGAAGAAAATGTAAAAAAATAAAATAAAATGTAAAAGTGAGCTTTGGCTCTACTGCCTGGTAATTAGTCCAATTCTCAAAAGAATAAACAAATAGCGTTAGCTATGCAATGTAAACATAAGGCTACAGGCTATGGCTACCAATTAATGTCTCAAAATAGTCAAATAAAACCTTTACATTTACTGAAGTATTCCAGAGCTATAACCAGTGGTGGAATGTAACATCAGGTACTGTTCTTAAGTACACATTTTAGGAACTACTTTACTTGAATATTACCATTTTATCCAACTTTATACTTCTGCTCCACTGCATCCAAGCGGCAAATACTGTACTGTTTACTTCACTACATAGTTAGGTTGGACCATTCAGATTACAATTTTCCATCCTTTATAGGTTCATAAAATTCAGCTTTTTAGGCTAGATAAACTATTCAAAAAATCCACTTGGATTAGCAGAAAAATACACTGTCAAAAAGCTAAATAGTGAAAAGTTGATTGTTTTAGAGATGTTTTTCTTCAGGTAATGTGATAATCTTATAGAATTATCATATTTCTGTAAGATTAATGATGCATTGCTGTAGATTAAACTACCCAGCAGTGTATAGTTAAAGTGAACTCAACCTTAAACATCATCAGCAGTAAAATGACACATACACATTAATGCAGCAATGATATTAATCCAAAAATATGATACAGTATAACACAAACAAGGACCATTGTACTGCACTGTTATTTTACCTTTGGTACTTTAACTACATTTTGCCAACAATACATAGACTCACTTTACTTAAAGCTGGGGTCGGTTAGTTGGAAAAACCATCAAGCCCAGGCTAGATTTTGAAAGTATCCAGCCAGTAAACCCTGCCCCCTGCACTCAGGCCTCTCTCCAAAGCTGCTCCCCCCAAACCATGAAAGTGCACTGTCCGACAACTGCCGAATACCGCCGTTGGAGTCCAAGTCTTCACGAGCAGTGGGAAGAAGAGTACCAGTGCATTGTTTTCATCACAACATCTAACAACAAGTAGCTACCTCTTGTCTCATTCACCTGTAAGTAAACACCTAATATTTTCAAATTGGACGTAAACAACCAACATAGCCATTGCTAGCACTGATGGCTGTCAATCTAGCTTTGTTAGCATTCAGACATTGTTTTGAAAGTGTATTTTGATGTTGTAACTCATTGCTGGTTAGCTAGCAGCAGCTGGCTATGATAACATTAGAAATGGCAAAGCTAAAACATCAACATTAGTGGTGGGCCTGCTACATGTTTTATTTTTTTGATTCCCTCAATGATTCACAGACGAACATGAATATTGTATTGGACTCATGATGATATGATGTTTTGTATGTTAGAGCTTCCACGATGAGAGCATAGTTGACTCTGATGATGAAGACACGCCAGAGCGAAGCACATCATCCCATCAGAGGACGGCTGGTGGGCAACCATCAGTGGCCGAGGAAGTTGAGGCAGAGGCCGTGGACGTGGGAGGGTGACACATCAAGGAGCAGATGTTCATACGTCAAGTAGAAGATCTTCAAGCTCAAAGGATTACACATGAGCAGGTCAGCATCTAAAGTAGAACATTACTGGTGCTTTTTTTCCTGATAAACGCCACCTACAACTATTTGTAGTACAGTATATTGACCAGGCATGTAACTTGGACACACAAGTCCCCTAATCAGAATCACATTTTTTGCCAAGCAGTTTTTCACCATCTGAATTTGTGTTTTGGTGCATAACAATAAACACAGTAAGTAGAAACATGTAAAGGAAGATAAAGGGCTGGTGTTATATAAACTGGGACATCTGTACAGTTTTGTCCAGGAATGTCTAAAGTATTGACAATTGAAAGTGTATATGTCCACAGTATGCTGAGGACAGTCAAGCTCTGTTCCATAAAAATATCTAATCATGTTGCTCATCTATTGCTTTACAGGCCAGAATTCAAGGACTACGTTTGGAGCAATCACATCAAGTGCTGGAACTCTGCCTGACACCTATTTATTTGTCGTTCTGTATTTACTCCTTGTTTTGCAGTATCTCTAAATGCCTAATGCCTTTTCTTTACACTTCCAGCATAAACAACCATCCCATTACAGTTCTTTCACTTTACGTGATGCACTAATAATGACAACTGAATTAGGCAAGACTCTTTTTTTCTTCCATTGTAGACTTTTCAGTGCTACCGTGGGTAATCTCGGCAGGAATAACGCACACAGTTCTGGTTTTGAGCCCAACATAAAGCAATATATCCAACCTTCCCTTCTTTCTCTAAAGTCTTAGAAAGAGTTGTGTCCCAGCAACTTTCAGGCTGCCTACTCAATAATAATCTCCTGGAACCTTTTCAATCAGCTTTCAGAGCCTTTCATTCCACCAAAACTGCCCTTACTAAAGTGGTAAATGACATTCTACTTACTTTAGACTCAAACTCTACCTCAGTGCTTCTGTTACTGGATCTCAGCACTGCATATGATACCATAGATCATGGCATATTGTTAGACCGACTTGAAAGTCAATTTGGCATCTCTGGCCTGGCTCTAGCTTGGCTAAAATCTTACCTGTCCGAAAGAACACAGTGTGTTTCTTACAATAGTACTACATCAATCCCCAGGGCTCTGTTCTGGGCCCTTTACTCTTCTCTTTATATATTTCACCTCTCGGCCAAATTATTCACAGTTATGGAATACATTTCCACTGCTATGCGGACGACACTCAGCTGTATGTGCCCATAAAAGCTGATGATAAATCTCAAATCACGAAATTAGAGACCTGCCTGTATGCAGTGAAGAAATGGATGTCAGAAAACTTCCTGCTCCTAAATTATGATAAAACTGAGATGCTGGTCATTGCCCCCACTCGACAGAGACACCACTTTGATCACGTGACGGTAACTCTCGACAATTGTGTTATTTCTCAAAGTTCAACTGTTAAGAATTTAGGAGTTACCTTTGATTCTACCCTCTCTTTCGATCAGCACATCAAAGAAATTACCAAGATCACTTTTTACCACCTGCGCAATATAGCTAAAATTAGGTCCTTCCTGTCCACGGCTGACGCAGAGATCCTGATTCACGCCTTTGTTTCGTCTAGGCTGGATTATTGCAATGCCTTATTTTCGGGTCTTCCACGTGAGAGCACTAAAAGTCTTCAGATGGTTCAAAATTCTGCAGCTAGAGTCTTAACATGTACAAGAAAATTTGATCATATTACACCAATCCTAGCCTCACTGCACTGGCTCCCAATACATATAAGATCAGACTTTAAGGTGCTGCTGATGACATACAAAACTGTACACGGCCTTGCCCCATCGTATATGTCAGATCTTATTATACCGTATACTCCAACTCGTGCATTACACTCTCAAAATTCAGGGCTCCTGACGGTTCCCAGGGTTAAGAAGAAGTCAGCTGGCTGCAGGGCTTTCTCCTATCGTGCCCCCTTCCTCTGGAATACCCTCCCAGCTGACATCAGACAGTCTGGCTCTATTGACGCCTTTAAATCTAAACTCAAAACTTACTTCTTTGACTTAGCCTTTAATTAGTCCTTGACTTTGATTGCTAGCTTCTTCAGTGGGTCGGTCTCAGTCTCAATGAGTTACCTATAGTATTAGAATTCACATTGTCCTGCCGATGAGAAACAATCTGTTTATTCTGATTAACATTGCATTTCTCTTTTGTTTGTTTTCTGTCCCCACAAGCTGCAAGCTGTGTCGCTCTCTCACTCTCTACAGCATCCTCCTCCTCTTTCTCCTCCTCCTCTCTTTTCATTCAGGCTCCCTTCTGATGGACCTCGGGCCCCTGGGACCATCTACTTCTCCTGGCTCCTGCAGCCTCACTTACTGTCAGATCCGGATTGGCTTGGCTCCGCTGGATCATTGCTCTCCTCTGTTTCACTATCTCCTTATATCTGTATTTCTGTAAATGTTGATGCCTCTTCACTCTTATCTCTCTGTCTATTACTAATTATCCTGTGTGGCCTGCCCTTTTCCAGGTCACCATGGTGGACAGGAGGTCGTGTGGCTCAGGCACCGCTTGGTGCTTGACTCTGACATAGCGAAATCTTTCACCTGTGGAAGCGACAAAACCAGCTACATTCTAAAATTTGGACTTGCCCCACATTTCAAAGATACATTGATTGCAGCAGTCAACAAGGCAGGGCCTTTTGTTTTGATGTTTGATGAAAGTCTTAACCACTCAACAAAAACTAAACAACTCGACATCCATGTGCGGTTTTGGGAAGGAGGTTGTGTCCAATCCCGTTACCTTGGATCACAGTTCATGGGACACTCCAGGACACAGGATCTGCTGCACCATTTCAAAGTAAGTATAGTCATGCTTTTTTCAACTAAAATCAATTCAGACTGTAGTTGCGGAGCATCTTTCATCCACATTAAATGCAACACAAAGTGGTTAAATGAATGAAAACATGTAATGACAAAAAAGGTGACTTCAAACAGTCCAAACATTGACCCACTTACCTTGTGTTATCACACACACACACACACACACACACACACACACACACAGACCAACCGCAGGCACACAGACAGACATTTCTCAGTGAATCCTATCTCTTGGTTATTGCAAACAAAAAACATCTATTTAAAGAATAATCTCCATCTTTCAACATGTCTGCATGGTGTCAAATCATTTGAGTAAAATATTTATTCTTTTCATAGGAATGTGTGCGCCGATTAGACCTCAGGAATCTGCTTTCCATTAGCATGGATGGACCAAACGTGAACTTGAAGTTTCTGAATGACTTCCAGCAAGAACATGCTGAAATACATGCAGGACGTCAGCTAATTTCTGTCGGGAGCTGTGGGTTGCATACCCTACACAACTCATTCAAGTCTGGCTTCTCAGCATGGACTGTTGATAAACTACTGAGGGCAATGCACTTTCTCTTTCACGCTGTCCCTGCAAGGAGAGAGGACTATACCAAACTTACCAGTTCATCTCTATTTCCACTCTCATTCTGTGGCCACAGATGGGTGGAAAATCTGCCTGTTGCAGAGAGAGCCATCGAGGTATGGCCAAAGCTCAAAGAGTATGTAGCAGCAGTCCTCAGAAAAGAGCTCCCAAACCCTGGAACGTCATCATTCGATACTATCGAAGCAGCAAGCAAAGATCCCCTGATCTTGGCGAAACTTCACTTTTTCGCGGCTATATCCAGAACTTTCTGCCCATTCCTGACTAAGTATCAGACTGATGAGCCTGTCCTGCCATTCTTGTGCAAAGACTTGACTGAACTGATGAAGGTAATGGTCTCAATTATTGTTTCATTTCTATGACTATTTTTAAATGAATAACTAACTCGTTTATTGTATTCCTTAAATCCCCATTTGTCTACATAAAGATGGAGGCTATTCTTCCTGGGGTCCACATTAAATCAAATAATACAGTGTTTATACAAACAATTATGTACAAATGAAAATGTAAAAATGAATTAACATGATCTAGAGGAATAATATAGCTTTTTACATGATTACAAAACAGTTTAACATGATTATAGACATGACATGATCAAGAAGAGTAATGTAGTTTTTTACAATCTGTTTTTCAATTTACAGAGTCTAGCGAGACGTTTCATCAAAAGGGAGTTACTCCAAGACATCACTCCCTTTAAACTGACCAAACTTGACCCTGATGACCAGAAGAACCATGTCAGTGCATGCCATGCTGACATTGGCTTGGGTGCTGAGTCTGTCCTTAAGGTACTTGTGTTTAATTTATTTTTGTTGCCATGTTGAGAGCTGCAAATCTGATTTTCACAGTTGAACGTTGGCAATAATATTCACAGTGACAATAAGGAATATATTTTATTATATAAAAAAACTAACTCTGTATTTATTCCCCATATATTGCAAATGCTGTATGTTGTCCCTCTTTGATAGGCTCTGCAGAGTAAGCCAAATAACAGTGTAGGCGAACTCTCAGCCCTGGAGTTCAGAAGGGACTGCATAACAGCCCTCTCCAGAATGATGAAGAAAATTCAAGAAAAGAGCCCTCTGAAATATCCTGCTGTCAGGGAGATTGCATTCTTGGATCCCTCCAACATGACGAGAGACACTGAATGGTGCAAGGGAAAGATGAAGTCACTTGTGCAAAGATTCCTGCAGGACAGGCAGCTGACAGGCGGTGTCTCAGCTGGTAGGAATGTTAAGGATAGCTCTAAAATCAAGGTTTAGCACTCTTTTGGGTGGAGAAGCAGGTAACAGAGTTTAAGTTATAGCCAAATGAAGAGGAAATTCTGACCCTTAGAGTAATTAAAAAGGGTGTAATATTGTCTGAAATGAAGGGCTAGTAGATTTTACATTATTTATTCAAACTTTTTTTTTTTTTTTTTTTTTTTTTTTTTTTTACAAGCAAACAGTATGCTGTATCAATGTGATGTGTATGAGCATTTTTTATATTGTGATTTAATTACTTATTTTAACACATATTTTTGTGTTTATCCATTACAGGTGATGCTCTTGTGCAACAATTTGACAGCTTTCTTTCTCAGCATGGCAAGACTGAAGTTTCACTCCTTCAAACCCATGGATCAGCGGCTTGATGTTTTTCTTCATGAAACTCTTGACCAGGATTATCCCGAGCTGCGGAGTTTCTTTCAACGCCTGCTGCTCTTATCTCATGGGCAATCTACAGTGGAGAGAGGTTTCTCTATCAACAGGGAAGTGGAGACCTGCAACATAACTGAAAAAACTGTTGAGGCCCAGAGACTAGTCTGTGACCACGTTAGAGCTTGTGGGGGTGTTCTCAAAGTGTCCCTCACAAAAGAACTACTGGCTTCTGTAGCCTCAGCCAGAACAAAATACAGGATGCACCTCGATGAAGGAAAGAGGGAGCGGGAGGTTGCAATGCGTGGACTTAAAAGAAAAGCACTAGAGGACGAGCTGGAAGCAATGAGAACGAAAAAGGCTGTGTTGACAGAAGTGTGCGCCAGCCTTCAGAAAGATGCTGATGACCTAGCTGAGAAAGCTGAAGGCAAAGCAGGGACACTCATGGCTCAAATGATCACCAAGTCAAATACTCTAAGGAGGAGACACAAGGAAAAATGCGTCGAACTGAAAAATGTTGAGAGAGAGTTGGAGCAAAAAGGAAAGGAACTAAGGCATATGCAGTAATGGCTCCCCATGGGTGGATTTTCCTCACCTGGATCGTGTGTGTGTGTGTGTGGGGGGGGGGGGGTTGTAGTTTGGTTCACTCAGTCAACAGTGTTTTAAATATTTGTATTTTGTACTGTTCTTAACCGTCTTGTGATCCATCTAACCGTTGAATTTGGATTTTCAAATAAAAAAGTGGCGTTGTCAAATGCTTACAATTTGTGTGTGACTGTGAACGTGTCTGCATTTGGACATTGGCATTAAATTAGTTTAAAGTGGCATGAAAAAGGGCATGAAAAAGCATGAAATGAGAGATGCTGATACCTGCAGGAACCCTGAGCCAAGCCAGGCCCAGGATGAGTCAAGTGCACTCGCAGGCCCACAGGTGGCTGCAAACCCTGACTCGTATAGGCCAAAGCAATTGCCTCCCCCACCCAGTGGGATAGGCGCTGCTTTGTGATAGGTTTTCCCTTATGAGGATTAGCCCAGGAGACGAACAGCTGATCGCTCCTCCTGAAGCCCATTGTCCTATCCATGTAAGTGCGCACCGCACAGACTGGACACAACGCATGCGACCGCTGCTCTCCTGGTGAAGCAGCAAAGGCCACAAGGTCAATAGGAGAACATGAGCCCACCACCTTAGGCACAAAAGCCAGGTTGGGCTTCAAAATCATCCTTACATCCCCCGGAAGGAGCTGAGCGCATGACGGATGCACCGAAAGCGCATGGATGTCACTAACCCGTTTAGCCAAAGCCAGAGCCAGTAACAACACTGTCTTGAGAGACACGTGTTTCAAGTCTGCTTCCTCCAGTGGCTCAAAGGGGGGACCTTTAAGCCCCTCCAGAACCACAGCCAGATCCCATGGTGGTACCAGTGGTCTGGACATGGGGAGAAGCCTGCGCGCTCCCGTCATAAACCGGCAAACCAGCGGGTGCTGGCTCGCTGTTTGCTTCCCAAACCCCACGTGACAGGCGGCGCGATAGCTGCCAAGTACACTTTAACCGTTGAGAAGGCTTTTCGTTTGTCAATCAGGTCCTGCAAGAATGACAATATCACTCCTACTGGACACTGAAAGGGAATGTGGCCGTTTCTGTGACACCACCCCTCAAACACTCTCCACTTACAGTCATACAGAGACCTAGTGGAGGAGGCTCGAGCACTTTGTATGGTGGAAATCACACACTGTGAGAGTCCCACAGCTGACAGATTGAGCCACTCAGGGGCCAAGCCCACAGCGCCATGTGTTCTGGGTGCAGGTGGAAGACCGTCCCTCCCCCCTGAGATAGCAGGTCCCTGCGCTGCGGGAGCTGCCAGGGCTGAGCGCACAGCAACCAATATATCTCCGCCAGCCAGTGCATCGCAGGCCAATGCGGAGCTATCAAAAGCAGTCCGTGGCAGTGCTCCCTCACTCTGGACAGAGTGGGGGTATCAAGGCCAGGGGAGGGAACACGTAAAGAAGCTCGTGCGGCCAGGTGTTGGCAAGTGCGTCTACGCCGAGGGGAGCATCCATGCTGCGCAGAGAGTAAAACAACGCGCACTGCGTTTTCTCTCGACGCGAACAGATCTACCGTGGCCAGACCGTAATGGGCCCATATCTGTTCCACAATCTCCAGGTGTAGAGTCCACTCCCCGTATACTGGTGCGCCCCTGGACAACAGGTCCACGCCTGTGTTCAGGGCTTCCGGGACGTGTGTCGCTCTCAGGGAGACAACCGCAGCTCCACAGGATCAGTTTGCATGCCAGCATGTACAACTGATGGGAGCATAAACCCCCCGATGGTTGATGTAGACCACCGTCGTCATATTGTCTGTCCTCACCAGGACATGATGACCCATGAGAGACGGAAGGAAATGTTTCAGGGAGAGGAACACCGCTGACAGTTCCAGAAAATGTATGTGAGACCGCTGGAGGTACACACTCTAGTGGCCCCTCACAGACCGCCCCTCGTGAATTCTACCCCAACCCATCAGGCTGGTGTCCATAGTGACCACCTTCCTGAACAAGACGGGGCCCATGGGCACCCCGTGTGTCAGAAAGGACGGGACTCGCCAGTGGCGCAGCACCCTGGCGCACCCCGGTGTGACCAGCACTCTCCATGCACCATGACGCACGGGATCCAGCCCGCATGAGGCCACCCAAAGCTGGAATTCCCTCATGTGGAGGCGACCGAGACGGACTACGAGAATGGCAGACGCCAATCGAAGACACAATCTGAATTGAACAGATTTGCCTGGATGAAAGAGTGCGAGACATGCCCTGAAAGTTTACACTCGTTCCGCCGAGAGGCGTGCTGTGAATGTCACCGAGTCCAGGGATAATACCAGAAAGATTATGCCCTGTGCTGGGGACAGCGTGCTCATTTCCGCGTTTATCACGAAACCCAGATCGAATAGGTGTTGTATGAGAATACGCGTGTGCGCCCTGGCCTCCGTAAGCATCCTGAACTTGAATTTCCTGAGATATTTGTTCAGAGCACGTAGATCCAGGATAGGGCGAATACTGCTCCCCCCCCCCCACCCACCCCCATTTGGGGACCAGAAAATACCTGGAGTAAAAACCGCTCTGACACTGTGCGGGAGGGACGACACAAATTGCTCCTTTGTTTAATAGTGAGAGGATTTCCTCCTGTGAAACGCGAGCTGACTCTCCCTGAGCCTGGGAGTGTATTATACCGGCGAATCGCGGAGGGACGATCCTTAACACCCAGGGTGGCGCTGCGAGTGCGGCCCATCTCTCGCATCTGAGGGAGAGAGTGGACACACCGCAGCCCCTCCACCATGAGAGGCCCCAGCCGCGGTGCGGTGGTGCCCTCTCTTGGTGGAATCGCTGTGCATTTTTGCCCGGGAGGACAGTGCAGCAGCGGGGACCTCACAGCCCCCACCCCGGGGAAGGCCGCTGCTTTCCGCCGAGGGGGAACAGCAGGTGTCGCCACCGCGCTGCTTATTTTGATAGTTTTGGCTTTTATTAGCTGCGCCCTCGGCACTCGGCCTGGGTGCGGCAGCGGGACACATTTTATTTTCTTTATGAAAACTGTGTGTGTGTGTGTGCGTGCATGTGGACATGAGAGAGGGGCAACCGCTGAACCCTCTGCCGTCAAATGTCCGTCTCTCCGGGCTTGCTCTGGCATAGTCCGTGGCAGCCCCCAGCGATCTTCCCGTGGCCTGGACCGTGCAGCGTTGGACACGGAGACACAGGTCAGTGATGACCGGTATCTCCTCCCACATGGCTGGGTCCTGAGTTTGGACAAAGAAGAAGCTGGTGTGCTACTCTCATCTCCATCCCGAGAGGCGACGAAGGCCGCGGGCTGCGCAGCCCAGGCTGGAGTGATGAAGACGTCATCCTCTTCTTCATCCTCTGATATGAGGAGTTCCGAGGCGCCATCTTCATTGTCCCCATAGTCCAGTTCCAGGACGTCTTCCTCCTGTGTGGGATCCGCAGCTAGGTTGAGCTGGGAGCCCCAGCTGGTGCTAGCCTCCAGTGTCGCCACCGCAGCGACCTCCGTCTCCTCTCTGGCTTCGACGGCGGCGGTGTCAGAAGGGAGATAGGGGTCATGTCCAGACAAACTAGCTTGGCGGGCTAGCCGTCTGCAGAGACTCTTGCACGGAACACCGCACAGTGTTGACACGAGCCGGGGACTGCCCCAGGCAGCTCGAGCAGACCTGGTGTGGATCCGTACTCGATATCTTGTTCCTGCAACGACAGAGTCGGGCCCCAGAGTCTCCGTGCCCTCTGGTGTGAGGGGATTTAGCCTCCATTCCTCGCGAGCTGGTGTACAGGCAGGGAGTCGAGGCAGTTAGCTGGTGTGCTAACCGTGAAGAAGTCGAGAGATTAGCTGGTGTGCTAATGCTCGGTGCTCGAACTGCCGTGGTGGGACGTCGAGGACAGTGCTGACCAAGCCGAGGAGGGCAAGAAAAGCACTGGGTTCGATCTGGTGTGACCGACGAAGCAAATAGGAAAAAATATCCAAGGCTAGTAGCGCCCGGCGACAGAAGTTAAATAAGATCCGTCCGTGGACAGTTTAGCTAGCTAGCCCTGGACGAGAGATATGTTCCGAGTGTGAAGAGGTGTTTGAATGATGTGGTGCCGTCCGCATGCACTATTTAAGGTAGATGGGACTACCTGAGGCAGACGGACACGTTCACCAGCCAATCAGGATTGGCGTAATGAGATTAATGCTTCTGAGGGCTGCAGCGAGGCGTGCATCCCATAGTGAGACATTGAATGAAATATTATGAAAGAGAACACAAGGTGTCAGAACACATTTTTGACTTGAGCGGACATATGTTGATGAGGAGGGAGTAGAGCATTGGCAAACTAAACAAGAAATCAGTCAAAAGCTGTAGCATTTCACCAAAGTTGTCAATTTAGCGCAAATAGTAAGAGGTGTTAAAGAACTTGGACCCCTCACATATTAGCATTAGCACATTAGCATAACAGTACAAGTAATAAAAGAACCTATCACCCAAGTCCAACCGGCTGTATATTGGATCCAATGGCCCTCATTATCGGAGGTGAGACAGAAGTGGGAACTTTGGAAAACTGGACGGTGAGACAATTGGGAGCGGCATACGAACCACAGATGCCACTACACTGAACCATGAAGACTATAAAGAATGCTGGGAAGAACTGACCAACAAAAAAGCCATTCTATATGGTCAGCCTGAACATGTACATAGGACCGCAAGGAGCAGCAGCAGCAGTGACCCTTCCAACTGAACTGCAACTATGGTTCCAGGTCCCAGGCTCCGCCCCACATGGTACGCTCATGATAGCAGACGGTCATGATTCGCTCAACCTCTGGCCCATGATGAAATCAGCACTACAGATGCATCAATGGCTGCCAACACAAAACAAAGATGTTTACACCACCACTAACAAACAATATATGAGAATATCATTGAGGGCATGTGATGAAAGGACAGCAGAAAGGGTATTAGTGAGTAGCAGATCACCCACACAGATGATGGCATCAATAGAACAGGAGGTCTTGCTCAAACCAATACCACATGAAATTTGGTCACAACATAAAACAGATGTAGGCCTGGTAAGATCAGCACAACCTGTACAGACAACAAACAAACAAAGGCCTCCACTGAAATACAGTGGACAGCGGAAGCTGAAGGGGCCTTTCATGCCTGAAAAACAGACATGCAGGCCGCTCCAGCACTGGGAAACCCTGACTATGCTAAACCATTTCATTTGTATGTTGCAGAAAGGGCTGGTTGTGCCTGTGCACTTGTGGCAGCACGAGGGTCGTACTTTGGGCAGCACTTGATTAAGAATGAATTTCACGCCAAACAACGCCACCCTGGGGGTTTCGCCCAGGGACCTTTTTTTTTAAAGGACTATTTTTAAACCAAAGAAGGCACTCAGGTCCGTTTTACAATTGAGGCAGAGACAGCTTTTCTGGTTACAAAAAAAAGTCATTTATTAGTTAAATTTCAAAATCTTTCAGGCTCCAACATTAAGAAGTCACTCACTGGGGCAAAAAAGGGGAGCCAATCAGGGCTGAAACTTACTGGGCAGGTGGGTCCAAAACAAAGGGGGATCCCAGGAACACCACACGTGAAGAAAATGAAAGTGAAACAAAATCAACACAAAAAGTGCTAACACAAAGAGGGACACTGCCACCGGTACACCAATCCGCCACCCTAGGCTCAGCACCTGATTGGGGAGTCAGAGGACAATAAGTGAGAAACAAAAGAACTCAGATGCAACTAATCACAAAACACACATAAGAAATCAAGAAATTAAATATACAAAATCTCTAATAATTAACACAATAACAAATCAAATAGGATTAACAGAATCTACATGATCACCAATGAAATTTACCTGCAACCCGCAAAGACCAAAATAACCATAAAGCAAACTATGGTTACAAAATGGTTACAAAAGAAAAAAATTAAGAAACTACCATAAAGAGCAACTAATCATGAAAAGAAATAAAATAAACTTTCCCACTGTTCTCTCACACACACACATGCACACAAACACACACCCACACACGCACGCACGGACACGCAGGTTAAGAAGTGACAGGTCCAACAATAAACAATACGGTGCCGCCGAGCAACAATTCAGCCACAGCAATGCTGAGATAAGACCTGGACGAAGGAGCAGAAGCTATTGCTGAGCCAGCTGTAGTGAGCAGCCAGGAGCCAGGCAGACAGCGTTAGAGTACCGCGTCAGCGTGTGCAGGTAAAAGTCTGAAGGCGAACAGTGTGAAGCCAAGCAATAGCACGAAACAAAAGAGCAGAGCTGCGAGGCAACGCAGCGAGGCGACGCGGCGAAGCAGCGAGGCGAAGCAGCAAGGCGAAGCAGCAAGGCAAAGCAGCGAAGCAAAGCAGCGAAGCAAAGCAGCGAAGCAAAGCAAAGCAGCAGTGATTTCCTGCTGACGGGTTAGCGGGTGCTGTGCCGCTACACAGGTATCTTTACCCGGTCAGGCAATCCCAGTCGGCACGGCGTGGAGCGAAGCACTCGGCTACACGAGGGTCGACCAGCAGCAGACAGCGAGCAGCACACAGCGAGCAGTGAGCAGCAAGTGGTGAGCAGCATGCAGCCAGCAGCAACACCCAAGCGAACCTCTGCCGCCAAGCGAAAGAGGAAGTGAAGGGCGTCAGGAAGTGACATGACCCAGGCTCCATCAAGCAAGAGGACAACCAGGTGCCTTATGCCTGCCTTTATAAGGTGCTCTCTCACAGCAATTGGCTGGGAAGAGTCACACAGCTGAAACCCACTATACACAACTTCATACTCCTACACAGTGTTGATGCAGGAGACTCCAACTGATTAGCAACCACTGCCATACTACGGCACCAAATTAGACAACATTGAGGCAAGTCTGCCTCCCTGCAACCGGGGACTGGCAGCAACAGTTTTCGCTCTCCAGAAAGCCTCAGCGATAACAATGGGACACTCAACCATCCTGCATATGTCCCACCAAATACATGCCTGCTTCACCAGCCCCAGGTTTGTACTCACAAAGGCTAGAAAAACAGGTCATGAAGTTGTGCTCTCAGCACCAGAACTGAAAATCCGGCGTTGCAACACTGTTAACCTGGCAACACGGATGGTGACGCCCTATGCTATGCTACAGCTTGCAAAAAGTAAAACTTTAACTGCAGCATGTAAACTGGCAGAAGGTAAGCATCTAAATGTGTACACAGACTGAGTATGCATACTCAGTCTGCCATGTGCACGACAATATCTGGAAACAAAGAGGTCTTCGTAAAGCAGATTACTATTACTACTGAAACTTGCTATTTGTGATGCGCATGGCTCCGACCATTGCACAAAGGGGGAGGTGATAAGACGACTTTTGGCAAGTACAGTAGACAGAACATTAGCAGAATGTGATGTTTGTGCACTAACACACCTAACTCCACATGAAATGATGACAGGGAGACCAATGCCGGTCCCCTATTTAAGAGGTCCTTATGACGGACCATCGCTTGAACAGAGTGAAAAAGAACTAACAAATTATCTACAGCACCTTACGCAAATACACTAAGTTATATTCCAACAGGTAAAAGAAAAGGTACAACCAAGGACAGAGACGCAGACATCCCAGACGCGCAGCAGAAAATCAAACCAGGGAACTGGGTCTACGTAAAGGTGTTCAAACAAAAGTGGGACCAGCCCACACGAGAAGGTCCTTTTAAAGTCACCCTAGCTACCCCAACCGCTCTCAAGTCGAAGGTAAGGGAGTTTGGTTCCATTTAACCTTTGCTGCTGAGCCAGAGATCCAAGCAAGACAACAAGAGTACAACGTGAACCAGAAAGGGACGGCGGCGCCGCCCAACAGGAAGATAGACAGTCTTCAGCACTGCAGGAAGAGAGTCAAGGGGAAGGCGACGCCTCCCCGCACGCAGCAAGACGATCACAGAGACTGATTGAGAGACAAAGAAGGGAAAGCACAAGCCCCGCAACTAGTGGATCACTAGCATCCGGACTAAGTCAGAGTAGCAGCCCAGAATGTCAGGATGGCAATATAACAAGCCCAGAGAGCCAGAATGATGATAGTAACCAAGAAAGGCAAGACAGGGCTACTAAAGCAGCAGAAAGACAGGGTGCATCAGAGGAAGAGCAAGGGTCAAGTCCAGAGGCAGGACCAAGTTACAGATCAGACCCAGAAAGAGAAGAGTTATCAGAACCAGTTCCCCCTTGAGTTGATCCACTTACACCACAAACCAGGGGGAGAGAAGTGATGATTAAAAGGAGGAAATAAGTAAATGAGCAATAAGGGCACTTCCTGATCAATTTGGAACCAGCACTAAAAACAGAACAAGAACAATGGACCGAATGTGCACTAGCAATAGGGGTATCAACAGCAGAACAGAAGAAAAGCAATTGACGTAGTAATAGAAATCACATACACACAATCAGATACTCATGACCAAGCGCTGATCACCGACCTAAACAACATTAAAGCAAGAGGTTACCCAATCCAATAACAATGCTGTACAGAGGGAGTAGCAGTAGTGGTAATAATGTGCACTATGCACTGACTGTAAAACAGGACAAAATTATGACAAAGGCAGAAGCCAGAAAGCTGATAAGATAAAAAAAAAAAAAAAAAGCACCACACAGGCTCACAATATGCCAAACCAAACAACACAAAGTAATAGGATGGGAGAACAATATGTTTTATCAGTGGATGAAATTCTCAGCCAGACAAGTGAGTGAATAATCTTGTGTTGCATGCTTTAATCCAAGAAGATTACCTAAAACCCTACCAATCCCAGGGATAGAAGCAGAGGCATGCAGAAACAAGACAACTTGCTTTGCATATTGTGTAATAGCAATGGCCAGTTGGGAAAAAGAACCGAACAACTCTAGATTGCGAGTTTCTCCTAAACGATTAAATAACAGATTTGAGTCATGGGTACCACCACTGATCACAAAGGCAGATGAATTGGTACATCCCTTCTGTATAGCGAGGGGACAGAGAATAATACAAGAAATGATGGTGGCAACTCACGCCATCATAACGCTTGACAAGACAAGAAACTGGCCCTCCAATCAAAACAGCTCCAACGGACCGGGACCACTTATTGGGTTCATGGCTCCAAACAGAATGCAGTATGAATGGGACTCCCAGATCGAAAATCAAACCTACCAGATACAATGCAATAGGAACAATGATACCTAGAGGCACCGTGAAAAGCAGAGTACGAGCAGAGTATGCACAGTTTATTGCACGTGATAGTAGATGGATAAATTACTTGTGGTATAACCAAGAACGGTTCATGAATTGGACAATAAAATTAATACACGGAATAAATGAGCAATTGTATGCGACCTCTCAATCTCAAAGATCAAATCTGGGAGTGGTTAGGTAAGCTGTCATTGACTCGCATCTTTCAGATAATAGCAATGGTGTTAGGCGGACCCCTGCTAATAGCGGCAGTAGTCATGTGTTGCAATAGGTACCAATAATGAAATGAATGATAAGCAAGACAACCAAAGTGATAACAGGGCAGTTTCAGTCCAGGTGAACAACACAATAGAACTGAACAACCAGGAGTACACAGAAAACCCCTATTAGGACATGATGACACAAGGAATTTATGAGAACCAAATTGTTTAAAATGACAGACAGACCACATAAGCAAAAGCAAAAAAGGGGAGGGAAAAAGGTGCTGGAGGAAAATGAGAAATTGCAGTCAATATTAGACAGACTTCCGCTCGGACCAATCCGGCTAAAAGGATCCAAAACCTATATACAATATCTTAATTGGTCAGTGCACTCAAAAGAATATCCTATGCCAAGTGAGACTGCAGAATTACGAGCAGAAGCAATACGATGCTTGCATTGGAAAACTAGTACTTATGAGTTAGGCAAAGGGTTACGCCTAAAACACCACGATGCACTCCTGATGTACAAATACAATTTGGTAGAGCTTAGAAAAAATGGCACGTGTGATGTGTGTATGCCCCTACATACCAAAGGAAGAATAGAAATATAGTCCGTGTCTTGGGTCAGAAATATTGTTTAGTACATGCATGGCCCTACAGAAGCATGGGAAGGCAGGAATAGAAAGACTGTCAGCCCAATGTAAGGAGAAGTACAGGGAACATACAGACAGACCTTATATTCAGATAGGCAAGGTAGTGTACTGGTGCCAAAAGGACTACTCCTGTGACAGAGATGACCGGCGTTATAGAATAAAACCATCCTTTCATTAATGTCATCCAAGCAGATTGGATCTTATTATTAATCTTAATTAATAATTATTCCTGATAATCATTAATTATTATTGATAGCCAATTTTAACCCAAAACTCCCTATTAATGTGAAGTGTGTACAACATAATGGTGCCTCGTGTGAGGAAGTGTACTGTTGGCAAACATTCATAAATGTGCAATATTAATTTCAGCATAATTTGGCCAGTGTTGAAATTCTGAACATTCACATCTTGAAGTCTTCAGCCAAAAGTCTTTACATTTAACCCCACTAGTCTACTACAGGAGTAGACATTGATTTGTGCTTACAAACAATTGCAGTGTGGTGAGAACTGATTTATCAATCAAATATATATCCCATTTCCCATAACCAAAATCTTTTGGTTATAAACTGCCCAGTTTTGTGCTTTAGCTGTTACTACCACGTGTTTCAGCCCGAGTCAACTTTAAGAGACAATCCTCTGACTGTCACTGCCCTGTATTCCAGTTAGCGCATGTTGAGTGTCTGCCAAAGCAACACCATAGCCAACCACACTGATTGCTGTTTAGACAACTTGTTTAACAATGGAGAGCCCCTGTGCAGAGCAATCTATTTCTTCCTTGGCACAGAGTGTAAAAAACACTGGCTGCCCTGAAGTCATTAGCGGGTTAAATCTCAGTGATTTCAATGAAGAGATAGAGATGTTTGCTTTTGATCTTCCACAGGCAAACTAGCCTTGCTGTTCAGAGCAAAACAACCCTAGAGCAGGAGTTAGAACTCCTAAGAGCGCATAATTCTAGTCTTCTCCATGAAGTTTAGATGGCTAATAAGAAAGCCATTTGCTATTTAGATGACCTGCACTCAGCAGAGAGTTAGATCTTTGCTCACACAGAGAGGAGTTGTTAAGGCTTAGGTCAGAACGTTTTTCCCCACCACGTTCAGCCAATGTGATTCTGGTTACTCTGATTCACACTCCTCCCTTGATGGAAGGTTAACTCCCTCTCCACTGAGAAGATGTGAACAATTCCCAACTGACCCTAAGTCCTTGGGAATTAAGTCAGTTCCTCCACCTCTACTGAGAGACAGAGATGACAGTAACATGACTTCCCATCTTCCTGAAACAGACAGTGAGGTCACAGGTAGTTTATTCCCCAGAAGATATTCTACCCACTGTTCCCAGTCTCTGATGCATGACACCTTCATCAGTGCCCATTCCTCTGAAAGGGGGACCAGATCACTCCAGGAGTGCCCCGCCTCGTCTCTGCACTTCCACGAGAGTGATAACAGCTGTCCAGCCCCTGCCTCTCAGCTAGACAGAACTGCAGCATGTGATGTCAAAGTCCATAGAAACGCGATCTTAGAGTGCCCCCGCCTTGAAGAGCTAGGGACATTGAACATTTTGAGCCAGACAGCTGTGATCATCATGTTGAGGATTACCTTAGTGTACTTGACCATAGTCTAATTGACATGCCCCATGCAATCCAGAGGGAGAAAGTTAAATTTGTGTGGAAGACCAGCTCTAAAGCTGAACACAAGTTCATACAATCACAACCTCCCAGTGTCAGAAATGACTACAGAGAGCTTTGTCAGGCATTGAAAGAAGAATTCTCTTCTACTGCTATTGAGGCCACAGCAATGGTTGCAGCCATCCAAGTAAAACATTCCTGGTGTGAGCATCCCAGAGATTATTACATGCGTTTGAGGCATGCGTACTTTCAGGGCAAGAATGCACCAGACTTAGAAGAGAACCCTAACTTCAAGTCTTTGTTTGTGAATAACCTTCACCCATGGGTACGGACTCACGTTGTAATTAGGACGTGTCAAGAGAACCTCTTACTGAATGAGATAAGAAATTCAGCTACTCAGAGCGTTACAGCCCTGAGCAACAGTTCAAACTCAACCATTCTGAATTTAGTAATAGCCAAACACCATGCTATTGAGACTAAATTCTGATTGGACACAGACACCATTGTCCAACTTTGTAAATACACCTCGAATAGCTCTTTCATTGTATTTTGTTTGTTTGTTGTGAATTAATTGTTGTAAGCCTTAGCTTAGGACACTGCATTCTGACCTCACTGAACAAGACATACACATGTCCTCATCCAACACTGCTATACAACATTACCACACTGTCAAACAAGAACCATGATACAGTCATTTGGACTTTCACATTTGTGACACCCGCAGAAAAACCTGCTTGAAGAACCAAATTGGAAGTCTACCAAAATAAGTCTGACTACCACTTAGAGGAATCAGCATTGAAATCCAACGAGTGAACACAAACACTCTTGGACACTCCAGAAATGACAATAGCATTGTAGGTGCCACTCTCTGCATCTCACTCTAACAAATTCACAATCACTAACTTTCCTGTTCTAACCCAGAGATTGACTGAGAAATACAGGTATTTAGTGAATTCAATGTCATAATCATAGTGTTTATCTGGATGTTCTTTTTCTTTATGTAACTTCTGTTCTTGATGTTCTGTTCATGATTCTTGCTTAGCCAAGATAGAGAGTTAGCCAATGCCCAGCTGGTTACTGAACTGCCCAGATGTTACCAATATTAATGAACTGAAAGATGAACTCCTTCAATCTATGGATTATGCATGTGGATTTTTGTTCTCAGGATGCCACATCAAACAACATCCTGAGAAAGGAGGGATTGGGACCCGCAGATGAAGTCGTTCATTGTGGATTTCAAAATGGACTCTCTGAACCCTCTGACCAGATAGCCAAAACTCCAGCTCCTTCCTTTGTTCTCTCTCTTCTTCACCTCTCTCCCCACGGGGCTGCCTGCCCTCAAGTTGTCTTCTCCTGGATTCTTCTGGGCCTAACAGCTGCTGAGAGCTGCAAGCTACATTTCCAGCAGGCCCAAAGAACTTCTCCTCACTGCAGCGGCACGAGGTCCTGCTAGTATTCCAGATCAGTTAGCACCAGCAGCTGCGACGTAAAGCTTGCCAGCTTACTCCACAACCTGAGGAACACCAAGCAAGTTAGCACCGAGCTGCTATCCTTGCAAAGGAAAGGAGTGAACAGTTTCCTCCATCTGCTGTCTTTCATCAGACCTTGCACAGCAAGAACAGCATTGTTCAACATTGCAATTCCAACCTTCTCCTGCTTGGCTCATCAGTCAAGGAACCACCAGCACCTTTTCTTCAAAGACTGGTAACATTGAACTGGACCTAGATAGCATAGCATAGCACGGCTAAGCACAGGACTTTTAACTCTGGTTGATGTAATGTATGTGTTTGTTGTTTGTTGTGTTTGGGTGTTATTGTGGTCTCAGGTCAGGTTATTGGTAGCTTGCTTTCCTAGACGGCTAATTTGACATTGAGATAAATTATGCTTCACACAGACTCAGGGCCTTTGCATGCAACTAACCATCTTCTATAACCTGGCATTACGTCACACACACACACACACCAGGGTTGGAATTTCGTCATTTTAGGGGCAAGGCCATTTGAGAGAGTTTGTGAGAGAGAGAGAGAGAGAGAGAGAGAGAGAGAGTGTTGTGTTTGTGTTGTTATTTGTTGTGTTCTGTCCAAGTGTTTGGACAGATGCTTTGGCAAAATTGTAAGCCCCCTTTGAATTGAATTGAAGTGAATTGAATTGAATTGAATTGAGAGAGAATGTGAGTGAGTGTGTGTGTGAGTGAGTGAGTGAGTGAGTGAGTGAGTGAGTGAGTGAGTGAGAGAGAGAGAGAGATTCCATGAGAAGAAGCTGTATCAAAAATGAAACTCTCATACTTGGACCTAAAAAGTGGGACATTTTGCAAAAGAACCTTCAAATATTCTTCAGAAAGGACTCTAAAGAAAGGGTAACAACATGAATCAGCAAAACAGAAGAAAAAAATATCATCTTTGGATATATGTTTTAAATCAAAACAACTACCTAACTATCAACTAGCTAGCTGTCAACTGTGTAGCTTGCTGTCAACTGCTAACTAGGCTACTACCTGCCACTGTTACCAACATTTCCAAGGAGAAACTGTACTAAAAACAATAACAGAAGTGATATTCTATGAAGACAAAAAGAAGAAAAAAGAACAAACAAAAAAACTGTGTTTAAAGGCTAGAAAAGCTAACAAAGTAAACAGTTAGCCGAGCCCCCTGTGGAGTAAACAAGTGGTCGCCATGGAAACCGGTCAGAAGGCAGCTAACAGAGCAGAGAGCAGGGAGGTTGAATACCCTGCCAAATGTAAGAGTGCAGCAGCTAGAGAGAAACACAAGGCGAAGACACTACGTGAAAATCCAGAGGTCCTCTTCACTGACTACGCCCAACACAAAGAAGGAAGAAGAACAACCTTATATTCTTCATTGATTCCATCTACATCTGGAAAGATACCCTGTGCAACAATTATGCATACATATCCAGTGAGGGCATCGGCTCAGGAGGCAGATTAAAGATCTGTCAAGATGAACACCTTGACAAGGATGACCCTCTGCTTGCCATCACATACTACACCAAAGGAAAGGTCATGATCCAGGGGAATGAAGCCAACCTGAAGTCCTTTGAAGAGGCTTTCTCCTTGTTAAAAGCTGAGGTAGACACCAAGAGGATAAATGTCCCCTCTGACAGTGAAGATGATGAGAGCCCAACAGAGAACCCCACCACCTTGTCCATCTCTGCCCCTCCCACACCTGACAGCTCCACCAACCAGCTAAAGGAGAGTATGGCCCTGCTGGAGCTGGACTTTGCTGAATTCAAAGAGCTGACCCAGGCCAGGCTGTCTGACCACCAAGACAACATAGTGCAGCAGCTTCATGAGGAGCTCCAGCAGCTCAAGAGAGAACCAAGCCTTGGCATCTGACCTCAGAGGAAGTGTAGAGGCACTAAAACAGAAGAACAGTGTGTTCCGTGCTCAGTTAGCCAAAGTGAAGGAGGATGCTGAGAATAGAGAGAGGAGCTACACCAGAAAAGTCCAACACCTGACAGACTAACTCTCAGCAGTCCCCACAATGACAACTACAGAGACACAGACTCTCCCTGCCAGTGTCCCCAACCCCTGCCTTGTCTCTGTCCCACCGTCTCTGCTCTGCACCCAGCCCAACAACACCCTGGCAACTCCTGATATACCCACACAGCCAGCTGCCAACAGCCAGCTCTGCCCATCCCAGCTTCCCTCCACTCAGCCAGAAGAACAAGCTCCACAAGTAGTCCTGCTGGCTTTTTCCTGGTAAAAAAAAGTGCTGTCGAAATGCTGCAGCACCACAGGCCAGGCAATGAAGCTGTTAAAAAAGGAGACCCTCAGGAGCCCTCAATGCCTGGTGATCCACACAGGAACAAATGACCTGCACAGCCTCCGAATGGACACTGCTGAGGCAGTGAGGAAGATGGTGGAGCAGGCCAGTA
The DNA here is from genome assembly GCF_040436345.1 of Pagrus major. NCBI lineage: Eukaryota > Metazoa > Chordata > Actinopteri > Spariformes > Sparidae > Pagrus > Pagrus major. The sequence continues at coordinate 2,053,255 of NC_133231.1, forward strand.
AGGAATTCCCTGACACCCGCATTGTGATCTCCACCCTGCTACCTAGGACAGACACCCCTCCTCATGTCATCCATAGCATCAATACGGAGATCAGAAGAGGATGTGCCACCTTACCCAACATCCACCTGGCCCTCCACCCAACCATTGGCACCTGGGACCTCTATGATGGACTCCATCTTCACAAAGAGAAGGTAAAGATCTTTGCAAAGACCCTCAAAGACACGGCCCTAGGAGGCAGTCCTTCCACCCTCTCTTCTACTAGAAGCTTCAGAGACCATCCAAGACCTCCTCCTCTCCATCACCACCCCAGGATCATCCCCCCTGCTGTGAGGAGACACAACAATTCAACCCGGACCTCCCACTCCCCACACGCCCACCACTTCACCACTGTGAAACACAACCAGAGGAGGCAACTTTCCCCTTCCCCAGTCCCTGCCCACCATCCCCCTTTACAGCATCAGCAGCAGCACCTGACCCTCCCCACCCACAGCAGCAGAGCTATGCAGCTGCACCTGCCCCTGGTCCCCCTCCTCATCCACTACAGCGGAGCTATGCAACAGCACCTACCCCTGGTCCGCCTCCCCACCCACAGCAGCAGAGCTATGCAACAGCACCTGCCCCTGGTCTGCCTCCCCACCCACAGCAGCGGAGCTATGCTGCAGCTGTAGCCCAGCCTACTGCCACAGTCCCTCCCCCTGCTACCTCTGAGCTGGGATACATCAGGGAGATGCTGCACACCCTGTGCACCCGGCTTCTGTCCAGCTAAGATAGACATACTCTGAACACTTTCCCATTTGATTAACAGAACAACATGAAAATATATTGTTAGTTAGTAATAGTAATAATAGTAATAGTAGTATTCAATACAATGGTAATATTCATGAAAATAGTACATACCTCCATGGAATTCATATGAAATTATTATTTAGTATTATAAATAAATATATATGTTTTTAATATTTATCTCACTATACAGGTTCATTTTGATTGTTTTTTAATGCGTTCATTTCATATAAGCTGTTGGAATATTCAGGGTCTCCACTCCTCAACCTTTGAGCTGAAGAGCGGAAACCGTGAATTCATGAAATCTATCAAAGACGTTGATATAATTGTATTGACAGAAACATGTTGTCAAAATGATTTGCTCACTCACTGTCCTCCAGGATATAACGAAGTCATGGTGCCCTCTATAAAATTAAAAAACATACGCAAGGGCAGAACATCGGGGGGGATCTTGTTGTGGTATAAAGGAGATCTTTGCCGTCAGATCTCACCAGTAAAACAGGGTAAATCACACATTTGGTTGAGATTAGATCAAACCCTAGGCATAGCTGATAGGGATCTACGTGTATATCTCTGTCCAATTTATATACCCCCAGTAGATTCTCCTTATTTTGAAGAAGACATTTTTTAATACTCTCTATTCAGAAATTGCCTACTTCCAGGCCCAGGGAAACGTCCTTCTAACTGGAGATCTGAATGGACGAACAGGAATTGAACCTGATGTCATGGACCCACAGGGCAACAACCATGTATTTGGTCAGGCCCCCCTGTTTACCACACCAACCATCACCCGTTGGAACAACCTTGACTGAAATAAATCAAAGTGGCAGGGAGATAGTGCATCTCTGTCGGGCCTTAGGCCTGTACATCGTTAATGGTAGGTTCAGAGGGGACTCTTTAGGGAGATTCACATACTCCTCAGCTCTTGGGTCTAGTGTAGTAGACTATGCAATCACTGACATGGACCCCTCCACTATCAGTTCATTCACTGCCAGACAGCAATCCCCCCTTTCAGACCACAACCAAATAAATGTGTTCTTTAAACTCTCAGATCAAATGAGTGACACAAAAAGGGAACCCAGCAAGCTGTTTCAATTAAATCCCACTTACAGATGGGCCCCAGACAGTGGAGACAAATTCATCATGGCCTTGAACTCACCTGATCTGATGAATGACATATCAATAAATTACCAAAACCAATATGTCTCTACCAGAGATGGTGTAAACAAGGCCATTGATGATATCAATATATTTCATAAGGCAGCTATTAAAGCTGACCTCATCAAACAAAAGCGGAAGCCTGTTAAAAGGCAAAACGCTGACAAATGGTTTGATCAAGAATGCAAGACCATCTGAAAAGACCTGAGAAAAATAGCAAATGAAAAACATCGCCAACCAAACAACCCAGCCCTACGCATTAGATACAATGAAATTTTAAAGAAATATAAATGTACAATTAGGAACAAAAAACAAAATTATACCCACATGAAACTTGAAGATATTGAGAATGCCATTAATCAAAATCAATTCTGGGATATGTGGAACAAGCTCAACACAAAGCAACAGACATTACCCATCCAAAATGGTGACATCTGGAGAGCACATTTTGAAAATCTGTACAAAGACATACCAATAAATCAAATCAATTCAGATCAATGTATTATACAAGAAAAACTCCAAACATTAGAAGAAACAATCAAAGACAACCAAAACCCCCTTGATTTCCCAATTACTTGGGAAGAATTGACCACACAGACAAAATCTCTCCAGCCGAGGAAAGCTTGTGGTCCAGACAGCATTAAAAACGAAATGCTCAAATGCAGCACCCCAGAGATGCAGGGTGCAGTGTTAAAGCTGTTCAATATTGTATTACAGTCAGGATGTTTTCCTGACATCTGGTGCAAAGGGCTCATTTCCCCCATTCATAAGAGTGGGGACAAACCAAACCCTAATAATTACCGTGGCATCTGTGTCAGCAGCTGGCTAGGTAAATCATTCTGTAGTATTCTAAATAAAAGAATACTAGATTTCCTTGAGGAACACTCCATCTTGAATAAAAGTCAAATTGGCTTCCTCCCAAAACACCGCACCACCGACCATGTATATACCCTTCACACTTTAATTAACAAACATGTACACCAAACAAAAAAATGGTAAGATATTCGCTTGTTTCATTGATTTCAAGAAAGCTTTCGACTCTATTTGGCATGAAGGGCTCTATTACAGGCTTCTGCACTGTGGTATAGGGGGCAAAATGTACGATCTGGTTAAATCAATGTATTTGGAAAATATGTGTGCTGTTAAAATTGGAGACAAACAAACTGAATTCTTCACCCAGAGAAGAGGTGTACGCCAGGGTTGCAATTTAAGTCCGACTTTATTTAATGTGTATATAAATGAACTTGCTGGTGAGTTGGATCAATGTGCTGCTCCTGGCCTCTCCCTCCTAGATAGAGAGGTGAAGTCTCTGTTTTATGCTGATGACCTTGTTCTGCCGTCTCCTACTGAACAAGGACTACAGCAACAGCTGGACATAGTAGAAAAGTACTGTCAGAACTGGGCCCTGGCAGTAAATATGAAGAAAACTAATGTCATGATCTTTCAAAAATGCCCCAGATGTCAGGAGAACAAACACCAATTTACCGTAAATAATCATATCATTGAACGTAGCATGAGTTATACCTACCTTGGTATAACCACTACAGCATCAGGGAGTGTCAACATGGCAGTGAATGCACTAAAAGAAAAAGCTCGAAGAGCCCTACATGCAATTAATTATAATTTCCAAATTCCAGTCAAAATCTGGCTTAAAATATTTGAAAGTGTCATCCAGCCCATTGCGCTGTACAGTAGTTAAGTATGGGGTCCACTGAGTCATCAGCGCTATACCCGTTGGGACAAACATCCAACAGAGTCTTTACATGCAGAATTCTACAGATACATTTTACACGTACACAGAAACACACCAACAAATGCATGTAGAGCAGAATTAGGCAGATACCCACTGATAATTAACATTCAAAAGAGAACACTCAACTTTTTTAACCACCTGAAATCCAGCCCCCGAGACACCCTCCACTCCAAAGCCCTCCAAACTCAAGAGCTGAGCCCAGAAAAGAGTCCCCTATGTCAGTTGGTACTGAGGCTAACTGCCCCCTCTCAGACACAGTCTGACCAGCCTCACAACAACACTGCTCTCCAAACACCAATCAGAGTAAAGCAAATTATAACACAATGTAAAGAAACCTATCTGGAATATTGGAAAGAAGAAACTAAAAGCCAAAGTAGATTAGAATGTTATCTAGCCCTAAAAAGAGATTATGAATTAGCAGAATATCTCTCTACTGTCAGAGATAGAAAGCAGAGACAGATCCTCACCAAGTACAGGCTCAGTGACCACAAACTGACAATCAAAACAGGAAGACACAAAAAATCATGGCAACCAAAAGAAAACAGAACATGTGGTCATTGTTCGACAGGTGAGGTTGAGACAGAGATGCACTTTCTCCAACAACGTAAAACATTCAACGAAATGAGGAACATTTATTTTAATAAATTCAATTCGGTAATTTCAGATTTCAAAGAGCTAAACGACATATCAAAATTAAAAATACTCCTGGGAGAAGGAGACAGGGCATACCTTGCTGCCCATTATGTGTCAACATGCCACAACCTGAGGGACAGTGAATGACCGACACACACACACACACACACACACACACACACACTGTATATACTGTATATACAATTAATGTAAATCAATCTTGGTGTTGTGTTTGTGTTGTTATTTGTTATGTTACGTCTGAGTGTTTGGACAGATGCTTTGGCAACATTGTTGTTAAACTTTCATGCCAATAAAGCCCCTTTGAATTTGAATTTGAATGTGAGAGAGTGAGAGAGAGAGACTGAGACAGTAGCCCTTTTTACACGGAGACGCCACATTATCGCCGCAGCAGCGGTTCGCCATTCTCCGCCATTGGTTGTTCACACAGAGCCAAGCAGCTCCGGTGTAAGAGATGAACCAAAAAAGAGTGTAAAAGAGTGTAATTCACACAGAAAGCCGGCGCCGCGGCTCCAAAAGAGGTGTGACGGTTCACGTCATGGTGATGATGTGTGTGTTTTATTCAAAGTGTTTCCCCCAGTGTCCTCCTGTTAATCTAAACATGTACCTGCTGACTGTTTATAATCATATGGATGCTGTTATAATGTGTTGTGATTGGGATCCTGACCCACCAAACACTCTGGAAAATGAAAATGTTATGTTTTTCTCTTAATTACGTAATCGCCATCAGTAAATGGGACACTGTCTGACTCTATGACTTGCGGGGAGGGAGGCTGTTTTCTGGGGGAAAGTTCACTGAAGTCTCGGTCAGGAGGGCTGACCATCGCGGTGATTTTTTTCACCGCGACACACAGTTGGTGAGTTAAAGTCTTTTGCCGGGGACAGACGCTGTTTTTCGGGCAGAAATGTGACGAAGAGTCGGTCGGACAGACACTTCTCCACAAATAACTGCAGTATTTTTTTCCTCATATAAGTCGCCAAAGACACGACCAGTTACCACGCTACTGTTGTATGGTCATGTAACGTTGCTTTGTGGGACATTTTTCTATATTTTGTTGAGTGAAGGATCTGTACAGTTATCAGACAGTGAACACCATTAGACTGACACGCCCCTGCACTGCGCCGCCGGCTTATCCATTCACTCTGGTTTGGTTCGCCAATATTACGCCTCTGATACTTCCTCCGGAGGTGCATCAGAGGCGCACTCACTGAAGTTCTATTCTGGAACAGAGACTACTGTGCACTCAGGTGGCTGTAATTCAAGGCAAGCCCCCTACACTGCACTGGCGCTTTTTACCTGGAACTTGGACAGGGCCAGGGGCACAAAGGCCACTGTAGCCGTACGTTGATTTTTTTTTCACGGGGCATCAAGGCCAAAGTGTGGGGCAACAACGGCCATGGCTGCCGTGGCCGCCGTGAAATTCCCACCCTGACACACACACCTGTATATAGTACATGTTAGTTAGATTGTGTTTTCATTTTTGTGTTAAATAAAAGATTTTTGAACCTTCATGCTATCCATTTAATATTGTACAAGAGTGAATGTTGCCAACCTCTACTCTGTCAATAACTCCAAAATCCTTCAACCATTACAGCTGCTATGGTAATTTTGGAGTTAATGAAGTTAATTATTAATTAATCAGAGTTACAAACAGTTTAGTACCTTTTCTGAGACTGATTTGGTGAATTGGCTATCTTTTCCCTTCTTCAAGGGTGGTCCCCCGAGGTAATCTAATGTAAATTAGATCTTATTATTAGTCTTAATTAATAATTAACCCTGATAATAATTATCAGGGTAATTAATTAATTATTATTGTGTCAGAAATTAAATAGTTTTCCATTCAGTAAGCAATGTACTGTAAAGACCATATCAGGATGTGAGAGGAGGAGGGGAGAATCCCCTTTTGGGGTGAGGGTCAAGAAGTCAGACGAGAGGCAATTGTCTCTGTCTGAGGTGTTACAGGAAGATAGATGGTAAGATGACATTTACATTCTAATAAAGCATCGAAGGGTCACTGTCCTGGGAAAGAGACGATCAATCAAACATCAGGGGGTCATTGTTTTGGGAAGAAATGTTGTAACCCCCCACTCTGTTTGTATTTAAGTCAGAAACATTTGGAAGACGCGAGAGAACACTTTGGGTCTTCTCTCCATGCTGCATGTATTAAAGAGATCTGATTCATGATACTGATTCTGAAATTCTTCAGAGAATTAGCAACTCTCTACCTCAACAAGGAGAATTTCCCTTACAATTGATAGCCAAATTTAACCCAAAACACCCTATTAATGTTGCATGAAGCACTACATCATTAATTATTATTGACAGCGAAATGTAACCCAAAACTCCCTATCAATGTCGCATGAAGCACTACACTTGTCAATGGCTGCCAGTTAATTACTGTGATTACTTTTTACAGTAAGTTACTTGTCAATGGCTGCTAGTTAATTAATGTGATTACTTTTTACAGTAAGTTACTTGTCAATGGCTGCCAGTTAGTTACTGTGAATTTCACAGTAGGTTTCTTACAGTGTGGGCTATATGATCGATATTGATATTCTGCAAATTGAGCACAAGAAATGGACTTTGTTGTATATTTTAGACAACTTTTTCTATATTTTAACACCTGTACTGAAGCCTCTGTAGTTTGCCTCTTTGTTGGATGAAGCTTTGCTTCTGTGCATTGATGCAAAAGTTCTTTTCAAACATGATGTCACTTGTGATTTGGCAGAAGTGTCTATAGTTTAAGCTATAGTTTTGTCCTGTAAAAATATAGACTTTGAATTCATAGGCTGCAGTGCTACAGCCAAGATGTGATGTCTGCTTTCTGTCATTCAGACAGTGTACGGACTTTGTTGTTTTTGTCTCTTTCTCCTGACCTTATTGATGCTAAACATTGTTAATCAAGTCATTCAAAGTTTTGACTTAACTAACACCAATATTTTCAGAGACATGGCATTAAAAAACAGCATAAAAACTAAATTCTGTATAACTCTGTGTGGTGAGGGTCTGCTGCCAAAATGGTGAAAAAGTCTGTCCCATCTCAGGTAACCTAATGAGTCCCGGCCAAAAAACACAGCCACAAAAAGATTTTCTAAAAAGGTGCCTCACCTAGCAACATAAAGAGTGAAAACACATGTTTTGGAGATACTGAGCATATGAGTGAATAGCCAACACATAGTTAGTCCATTCTATGCTTTTCACCCTTTATTTGTTCACTGCGATTTCTACCCCCTCATTTACATAATTCACTGTATATTTTCAGTCAGAAATCTGCAGTGTGACCAAAATTAGCTCCATATGTGAACAAACAGCAGCTGTAAAACAATAACAGCAGATTAGCCCCAGAAATACCCAAAATGCAATTATGTTGATTCCCCAGCCTTATGGGCTACAGATTACATATGTGTGCTGTGGAAATTAATTTAATTCTTGTTTACTTTAATATTACTCCAGTGCTCGGTATTCATTCTCAACATGTAAAAGTTTAGATGCTGCCCCCAAAACTGCAATTGACTGAATCACCATTTTACTAATGTTAAAGCTGCTGTAAGCATTATTTTCTTATTAAAATACAGTAAGTGTCAAATGGCTTTAAATTCACTAACCCATGTCTCTTCTCCTCCTGCTCATGCAGTGAAAGAGAAAATACATTTTCTGGTATCCCTGTCAGCTTTATCCAATCAGGACAGAGAACTCCATAAAGAGTCGGTCCTGTCTGCTCGTGAATGTGCAGAGAGCAGGTTCCTCCTGTTGCCTGCAATAGAGTGGTGTAGCAATGATGTATTTTTTTAGGCTAACCCAGAAGTTAGCATCGCCATGGTTCCCTCGACAAAAAGCCTATGAGATTTTTTAATTGGATTTTGCAATATTGTCAAAGTTTATGATACTTGCACGTTTTGTTCAGTAAGATAATCTTCACACTTTTGTGATTTTCGCAGCATAAATTCAATTACTAGAAGTAAAAAGCTATTGTTAGGCTATAAACACACTACATTGCGGACACATAATTTAAACATCACCACCACTAAGCAGCTTACTACACAATTACTAAAGACGTTTTCTGATATATCTGCAAGTTGGAATAGTTTGTAACTGAAGTCCGGCTGTAAACATGGACTAGTGAGTAGATGAGTCTCCGTGTTTGGTGTGATGATGTTTAATGTGTGTGACAACTTCTGTAGGCTCATTTAGCTATTTGTTTGCAACCGTCGTTTTTTAAGACACGTATGTACTTTATGATGAAATTGTGGGAAATTTAATGATGTATTTTATGTTGTAGAAAAACATTTCTAAATATGTTAAGTCTGTGGTAACCACAGACCTTATTTCAGGCATTCAACCAAAAAACAATAAAAAAAAAACTCAGACTTTGATATAGATATAGATAGATATTATATTATATGTGTATATATATATATATATATATATATATATATACATATATACATATACACACACACACACACATACATACATACATACATACATACATATATATATATATATATGTATATATACAGATATGGTTTACTCAAGTAACGACCTTAAATGTTTTGATATGGCAGTGTCAAAGGCAGACGAGGAATCATGGCTACAGTTAATAAACAAACCAGAAGGGAATAAACTGAGCACTTACTGCCTATTTAAGGGTGCATTTGAGACAGAGCTGTATGTAAAAAATATATTATCAAGACAGCTTAGAAGTGCCCTAGCTAAATTTAGATGTGGAGTTGCTCCTTTAGCAATAGAAACTGGTAGATATATGAACACCCCAGTGGAGAGACGATACTGTACTTTGTGATACTGGCTCCATTGAATCAGAAGCCCGTGTTCTTTTACACTGTGTTATTTGTATGGACATTCGCGCTGAAGTATTTAGTACACTTTCTAAGTATGTTAATTTTAATGATCTTGATGATACAAATAAATTATGTGTAATTTTAGCTGGTAAACATTGCATCAACGAATGTGCCAAAGCCTGCCACCTCATCCTTAATAGAAGATTGTTTTTCATGAGCTCCAGTTTATAAAACAACTGTTTTTAATGTGTGTTGTGGAGTGACAGTGAAATAAAGTTTATCTTATCTTATCTTCATGCCAAATAAAGTCGAAAGCTTTCTTGAATATCTTATAATTAATAGTGAATATCTTACCATTTTTTGTTTGGTGTACATGTTTGTTAATTAAAGTGTGAAGGGTATATACATGGTCGGTGGTGCGGTGTTTTGGGAGGAAGCCAATTTGACTTTTACTCAAGATGGAGTGTTCCTTAAGGAAATCTAGTATTCTTTTATTTAGAATACTACAGAATGATTTACCTAGACAGCTGCTGACACAGATGCCACGGTAGTTATTAAGGTCTGATTTGTCCCCACTCTCATGAATGGGGGAAATGAGCCCTTTGCACCAGATGTCAGGAAAACATCCTGACTGTAATACAATATTGAACAACTTTAACAATGCACCCTGCATCTCTGGGGTACTGCATTTGAGCATTTCGTTTTTAATGCTGTCTGGACCACAAGTTTTCCTTGGCTGGAGAGATTTTGTCTGTGTGGTCAATTCTTCCCAAGCAGACATCGCACACCGCTACCAGGAATATTTCTCTCCAATGTGCACTCATTGTGCAACAAACTAGATGAGCTTCAGCTGCTGGTGGGGAAAAACAGAGACTTTTCTTCATCTTCTGTTTTGTGTTTTACGGAGACATGGCTCTGCGGATTGATACCGGACTCTGCGCTGCAGCTGGCAGGCTTCCAACTCTTCAGAGCGGATTGCGACACAGAACTTTCCTGTAAAACTAAAGGTGGAGGTATCTGTTTTTACATTAACAGCGGCTGGTGTAATGACATGACTGTGATACTACACCACTGTTCACATCATCTGGAAACATTCTTCGTAAACTGCAAACCCTTCTACTCCCCCCGTGAGTTTGTTTCATTCATTCTGGTCGGTGTTTACATTCCACCGCATGCTAACATGCAGGAGGTGCAGCGCATGCTAGCCGACCAGATACAGAGCGTGGAGCGGACTAACCCGGACTCTTTGGTGATTGTGCTCAGTGACTTTAACAAAGGTAACCTCAGCCATGAACTACCCAAATTCAAACAGTTCATTAATTGCCCGACCAGAGAGAACAATATTCTGGATCACTGCTACACCACAGTCAGCGGTGCATATCACGCGATCCCCCGCGCTACACTGGGCCTCTCCGACCATGTCATGGTCCACCTGATTCCCTCATACAGGCAGAAACTAAAGCTCTGCAAACCTGCTGTGAGGACGTCAAAGCAGTGGACCAGTGAAGCTGTGGGGAGCCTGCAGGCGTGTTTGGACTGTACAGACTGGGATGCTTTCAGGACTGCCACCAACAGTCTGGATGAGTATACAGAGGCTGTGACGTCATATATCAGCTTCTGTGAAGACTGCTGTATCCCATCACGCACCAGAGTGAGTTATAACAATGACAAACCCTGGTTCACAGCCAAACTCAGACAGCTTAGGATGCAAAAGGAGGAGGCGTTCAGGAGTGGGGACAGGGACAGGTTTAAGAGGTCGAAGTACAGCTTTAGCAAGACGGTGAGAGAAGCTAAACAACAGTACTCTGAGAAACTCCAACACCAGTTCTCAGCTAACGACTCTGGGTATGTCTGGAAGGGGCTCAGGCAGATTACTAGATTACTAGATTACAGAACTACAAACCTAAACCCCCCCACTCCGTCAACAACCTGCGACTTGCAAATGATCTGAACGAGTTCTACTGTCACTTTGAGAGACAAAGGGACAGTCCTGACACCATCCCCTGCAACACCCTCTCCCATCTCACCAATCCCCCCACCGCCAGCTCAGCAGGACCCTGGCCCTTTCCACTTCACACCTCTGGGTCTCTCCCCTCCTCTACCACAGTGACGACTCTCTGCCTGCAGGAGAGGGACGTCAACAAGCTCTTCAAGAGACAGAGCCCCCGCAAAGCAGCCGGACCAGACTCTGTCTCTCCATCCACCCTGAAGCACTGCGCTGACCAGCTGTCTCCAGTGTTCACGGACATCTTCAACACCTCACTGGAAATATGTCACGTGCCAGCCTGCTTCAAAGTCTCCATCATCCCCATCCCCAAAAAGCCAAGGACCACAGGACTGAATGACTACAGACCCATCGCCCTGACCTCTGTGGTCATGAAGTCGTTTGAGCACCTTGTGCTGTCCCACCTCAAATCCTTAACCAACCCTCTCCTGGACCCACTGCAGTTCGCCTACAGAGCCAACAGGTCTGTACACGATGCAGTAAACATGGCCCTGCACTACACCCTCCAGCATCTGGACTCCCCAGGAACATATGCCAGGATCCCGTTTGTGGACTTCAGCTCTGCTTTCAACACTATCCTCCCGGCTCTGCTACAGAACAAGCTCTCCCAGCTCCACGTGCCTGACTCCACCTGCAGGTGGATCACAGACTTCCTGTCTGACAGGAAGCAGCGCGTGAAGCTGGGGAAACATGTCTCTGAATCCCAGACCATCAGCACCGGATCCCCCCAAGGCTGCGTTCTTTCTCCCCTGCTCTTCTCCCTGTACACCAATGGTTGCACCTCCAGTCACCTGTCAGTCAAGCTCCTGAAGTTCGCGGACGACACCATGCTCATTGGGCTCATCTCTGGCGGGGATGAGTCTGCCTACAGGTGGGAGATTGACCATCTGGTGACCTGGTGCAGCCAGAACAACCTGGAGCTTAATGCTCTAAAGACAGTGGAGATAGTAGTGGACTTCAGGAAGAACCCAGCCCCACCCACCTCCGTCAACCTGTGTGGCTCCCCAGTCGACTCTGTCCTGCCGTTTCCTGGGCACCATCATCACCCAGGACCTAAAATGGGAGCTGAACATCAGATCCCTCACCAAAAAAGCCCAACAGAGGATGTTCTTCCTGTGGCAGCTGAAGAACCTGCCAAAGACGATGATGGTGCACTTCTACACTGCCATCATCGAGTCCATCCTCACCTCCTCCATCACCTTCTGGTACACTGCTGCCACTGCTAAGGACAAGAGCAGACTGCAGCGTATCATACGCTCTGCCGAGAAGGTGATTAGCTGCAACCTTCCATCCCTTCAGGACCTGCACAGCTCCAGGGCCCTGAGGCGTGCAGGTAGGATTGTGGCTGACCCCTCCCATCCCGGTCACAGACTTTTTGACACTCTCCCCTCTGGCAGGAGGCTGCGGTCCATCAGGACCAAAACCGCCCACCACATGAACAGTTTTTTCCCCTCTGCAGTTGGGATCCTCAACAAGTCCCAGGTCCCCCACCCCCACCCCCACTGACACTGACACTGTCTCTTGCACTCTGGCACTCAAACCCACCTCTGCCCTTGAATCTTTGTATTACAATAATGCAGAATTTGTGCATCCTGTATTTTTAATATCTTCTATATTTTATCTTCCGTCTTTATTTATCAGCCATCCCACACGTTTTGCCACTGTGTGATTATATTGTTTATATTGTATATATTATAGTCACTGTTTGTTTGTTTATTGTCTTCAATGCATGCACCTTATTCACCAAGAAAAATTCCTCGTCGGTGTAAAATCCCTCTTGGCAGTAAATCTGATTCTGATTCTGATTCTGATATTGATATCATCAATGGCCTTGTTTACACCATCTCTGGTAGAGACATATTGGTTTTGGTCATATATTGATATGTCATTCATCAGATCAGGTGAGTTCAAGGCCATGATGAATTTGTCTCCACTGTCTGGGGCCCATCTGTAAGTAGTATTTAATTGAAACTGCTTGCTGGGTTCCCTTTTTGTGTCACTCATTTGATCTGAGAGTTTAAAGAACATATTTATTTGGTTGTGGTCTGAAAGGGGGGATTGCCGCCTGACAGTGAATGCACTGATAGTGGAGGGGTCCATGTCAGTGATTGCATAGTCTACTACACTAGACCCAAGAGCTGAGGAGTATGTGAATCTCCCTAAAGAGTCCCCTCTGAACCTACCATTAACTATGTACAGGCCTAAGGCCCTACACTCCCTGCCACTTTGATTTATTTCAGAGTTAAGGTTGTTCCGACGGGTGATGGTTGGTGTGGTAAACAGGGGGGCCTGACCAAATACATGGTTGTTGTCCTGTGGGTCCATGACATCAGGTTCAATTCCTGTTCGTCCATTCAGATCTCCAGTTAGAAGCACGTTTCCCTGGGCCTGGAAGTAGGCAATTTCTGAATGGAGAGTGTCAAAAATGTCTTCTTCAAAATAAGGAGAATCTACTGGGGGTATATAAATTGCACAGAGATATAGATCCCTATCAGTTATGCCTAGGGTTTGATCTAATCTCAACCAAATGTGTGATTTACCCTGTTTTACTGGTGAGATCTGACGGTAAAGATCTCCTTTATACCACAACAAGATCCCCCCGATGTTCTGCCCTTGCGTATGTTTTTTAATTTTATAGAGGGCACCATGACTTCATTATATCCTGGAGGACAGTGAGTGAGCAAATCATTTTGACACCATGTTTCTGTCAATACAATTATATCAATGTCTTTGATAGATTTCATGAATTCAGGGTTTCAGCTCTTCAGCTCAAATGTTGAGGAGTGGAGACCCTGAATATTCCAACAGCTTATATGAAATGAACGCATTAAAAAACACTCAAAATGAACCTGTATAGTGAGACAAATATTAAAACATCTACAACTATCTATACATTTATAATACTAAATTATAATTTCATATGAATTCCATGGAGGTATGTACTATTTTCACTAATAGTACAATTGTACTGAATACTACTATTGCTAATTTTACTATTGCTAACTTGTTGTTAACATGTTGTTCTGTTACTCAAATGGGAGTGTTCCGAGTATGTATATCTTAGCTGGACAGAAGCTGAGAACACAGGGTGTGCAGCATCTCCCCGATGTATCCCAGCTCAGAGGTAGCAGGGGGAGGGACTATGGCAGTAGGCTGGGCTACAGCTGCAGCATAGCTCCGCTGGTGTGGGTTGGGAAGGAGGACCAGGGGCAGGTGCTGTTGCATAGTTCTGCTGCTGTGGGTGGGGAGGCGGACCAGGGGCAGGTGCTGTTGCATAGTTCTGCTGCTGTGGGTGGGGAGGCGGACCAGGGGCAGGTGCTGTTGCATAGCTCCGCTGTAGTGGATGGGGAGGGGGACCAGGGGCAGGTGCTGTTACATAGTTCTGCTGCTGTGGGTGGGCAGGGGGACCAGGAGCAGGTGCTGCTGCATTGCTCCGCTGTAGTGGATGGGGAGGGGGACCAGGGGCAGGTGCTGTTGCATAGTTCTGCTGCTGTGGGTGGGCAAGGGGACCAGGGGCAGGTGCTGCTGCATTGCTCCACTGTAGTGGATGGGCAGGGGGACCAGGGGCAGGTGCTGTTGCTTATCTCTGCTGCTGTGGGTGGGGAGAGTCTGGTGCTGCTGCATAGTTCTGCTGCCGATGCTGTACAGGGGGATGGTGGGCAGGGACTGAGGAGGGGGAAAGTAGCCTCCTCTGGTTGTGATTCACAGTGGTGAGGTGGTGGGCGTGTGGCGAGTGGGAGGTCCGGGCTAAGCTGTTGTATCTCCTCACAGCAGGGGTGGTGATGGAAAGGAGGAGGTCTTGGATGGTCTCTGAAGCTTCTAGTAGAAGAAAGGGTGGAAGGACTGTGTCCTAGGGCCGTGTCTTTGAGGGTCTTTGCAAAGATCTTCACCTTCTCTTTGTGAAGATGGAGTCCATCATAGAGGTCCCAGGTGCCAATGGTTGGGTGGAGGGCCAGGTGGATGTTTGGTAAGGTGGCACATCCTCTTCTGATCTCCATATTGATGTCATGGATGACATGAGGAGGGGTGTCTGTCTTAGGTAGCAGGGTGGAGATCACAATGCGGGTGTCAGGGAATTCCTTACTGGCCTGCTCCGCCATCTTCCTCACTGCTTCAGCAGTGTCCATTCGGAGGCTGTGCAGGTCATTTGTTCCTGTGCTGATCACCAGGCATTGAGGGCTCCTGAAGGCCTCCTTTTTTAACAGCTTCATTGCCTGGCCTGTGGTGCTGCAGCATTTCGACAGCACTTTTTTACCAGGAAAAAGCTTGTTTGTGTCCAGGAATTTCCCATTTGAGTCAGCCAGCAGGACCACTTGTGGAGCTTGTTCTTCTGGCTGAGTGGAGGGAAGCTGGGATGGGCAGAGCTGGCTGTTGGCAGCTGGCTGTGTGGGTGTATCAGGAGTTGCCAGGGTGTTGTTGGGCTGGGTGCAGAGCAGAGACGGTGGGACAGAGACAAGGCAGGGGTTTGGGACACTGGCAGGGAGAGTCTGTGTCTCTGTAGTTGTCATTGTGGGGACTGCTGAGAGTTGGTCTGTCAGGTGTTGGACTTTCCTGGTGTAGCTCCTCTCTCTATTCTCAGCATCCTCCTTCACTTTGGCTAACTGAGCACGGAACACACTGTTCTCCTGTTTTAGTGCCTTTACACTTCCTCTGAGGTCAGATGCCAAGGCTTGGTTCTCTCTCTTGAGCTGCTGGAGTCCCTTATGAAGCTGCTGCACAGTGTTGTGTTGGTGGTCAGACAGTCTGGCCTGGGTCAGCTCCTTGAATTCAGCAAAGTCCAGCTCCAGCAGGGCCATACTCTCCTTTAGCTGGTTGGTGGAGCTGGCAGGTGTGGGAGTGGCAGAGATGGATAAGGTGGTGGGGTTCTCTGTTGGGCTCTCATCATCTTCACTGTCAGAGGGGACATTGATCCTCTTGGTGTCCACTTCAGCTTTTAACAAGGAGAAAGCCTCTTCAAAGGACTCCAGGTTGGCTTCATTCCCCTGGATCATGATCTTTCCTTTGATGTAGTATGTGATGGTGAGCAGAGGGTCATCCTTGTCAAGGTGTTCATCTTTAGAGATCTTTAATCTGCCTCCTGAGCCGATGCCCTCACTGGATACGTGTGCATAATTGTTGCACAGAGTATCTTTCCAGATGCGGATGGAATCAGTGAAGAATGAGGTTGTTCTTCTTCCTTCCTTCTTTGTGTTGAGTGTAGTTAGTGAAGAGGACTTTTTCACGTAGTGTCTTCTCCTTGTGTTTCTCCCTAGCTGCTACACTCTTACATTTAGCAGGGTATTCAACCTCCGTGCTCTCTGTTCTGTTAGCTGCCCTCTGACCGGTTTCCATGGCAAACACTTGTTTACTCCACAGGGGGCTAGGCTAACTGTTTACTTTGTTAGCTTTTCTAGCCCTTAAATACAGCTTTTTTTTGTTTGTTCTTTTTTTTCTTCTTCTTGTCTTCATAGAATATCTCTTCTGTTATCGTCTTAATTACAGTTTCTCCTTGGAAATGTTGGTAACAGTGGCAGGTAGTAGCCTAGTTAGCAGTTGACAGCAAGCTACACAATTGACAGCTAGCTAGTTGACAGTTAGCTAGTTGATTTGATTTAAAAAAATTCTTTTGCGAAATGTCCCACTTTTTAGGTCCAAGCTTGAGATATATTCAGGAGCTCATTTTTGATGCAGCTTCTTCTCATTGAATCTCTCATATCTATCAATTCAATTCAATTCAATTCAAAGGCGCTTTATTGGCATGAAAGATTTACAACAATGTTGCCAAAGCATCAAAACACAACTTGCCCAAACATTTGGACAGAACATAACAACTAACAACACAAACACAACACCAAGATTGATTTACATTAATTATATATACAGTATATACAGTGTGTGTGTGTGTGTGTGTGTGTGTGTGTGTGTGTGTCGGTCATTCACTGTCCCTCAGGTTGTGGCATGTTGACACATATTGGGCAGCAAGATATGTCCTGTCTCTTTCTCCCAGGAGTATTTTTCATTTTGATATGTCGTTCAGCTCTTTGAAATCTGAGATTACCGAATTAAACTTATTAAAATAAATGTTCCTCGTTTCGTTGAATGTTTTACATTGTAGGAGAAAGTGCATCTCTGTCTCAATCTCACCTGTCGAGCAGTGACCACATGTTCTGTTTTCTATTGGTTGCCATGATGGTTTGTGTCTTCCTGTTTGAATTGTCAGTTTGTGGTCACTGAGCCTGTACTTGAGGATCTCTCTCTGCTTTCTATCTCTGACAGTAGAGAGATATTCTGCTAATTCATAATCTCTTTTTAGGGCTAGATAACATTCTAATCTACTTTGGCGTTTAGTTTCTTCTTTCCAATGTTCCAGGTAGGTTTCTTTACATTTATGAGTTTGGAGGGCTTTGGAGTGGAGGGTGTCTTGGGGGCTGGACTTCAGGTGGTTAAAAAAGTTGAGCGTTCTCTTTTGAATGTTAATTATCAGTGGGTTTCTGCCTAATTCTGCTCTACATGCATTTGTTGGTGTGTTTCTGTGTACGTGTAAAATGTGTCTGCAGAATTCTGCATGTAAAGACTCTGTTGGATGTTTGTCCCAACGGGTATAGCTCTGATGACTGAGTGGACCCCATACTTCACTATCGTACAGCGCAATTGGCTGGATGACACTATCAAATATTTTAAGCCAGATTTTGACTGGAATTTGGAAATTACAACATTTTCTCTCAATTGCATGTAGGGCTCTTCGAGCTTTTTCTTTTAGTGCATTCACTGCCATGTTGAAACTCCCTGATGCTGTAATGGTTATACCAAGGTAGGTATAACTCATGCTATGTTCAATGGTATGATTATTTATGGTAAATTGGTGTTTGTTCTCCTGACATCTGGGGCGTTTTTGAAAGATCATGACATTAGTTTTCTTCATATTTACTGCCAGGGCCCAGTTCTGACAGTATTTTTCTACTATGTCCAGCTGTTGCTGTAGTCCTTGTTCAGTAGGAGACAGTAGAACAAGGTCATCAGCATAAAACAGAGACTTCACCTCTCTATCTAGGAGGGAGAGGCCAGGAGCAGCACATTGATCCAACTCAACAGCAAGTTCATTTATATACACATTAAATAAAGTCGGACTTAAATTGTAGCCCTGGCATACACCTCTTCTCTGGGTGAAGAATTCAGTTTGTTTGTCTCCAATTTTAACACACACTTTTGACCTCCCCAGCCTGAGGTAACAGTCTCTCTTCCTCCTCCTCATCCTCCAAGTAAAGAATTCAAGTGCAACATGACAAGAGGCTGCCTCTGCTGCTTGAAGTATATGATGTTCATCTTCAATCTCATCTTCTGAATTCTCAGGGTATACGCCTGGGAAGGAACGGCACGAGAGGTCGGTGGACATTAAAGTCAAGAAGACAAAGAAGTGAGACTAAACAACACATCTGACGAACCAAGAGTGAGGGGAAAACACATTCTTAAAAGTCCTTTCTCGGCTCAAGGTAAGTTTAAAAAATTTTGCTAGTGGCTTGGCTTGGTGGCTAAGCTAACAAACTACGCTAGCAAAGACAGATGTCAGCACTGCCATCCAGGACATAGCTCTGTGGGACCCTTTCACGCATCCACAGCCTTCCTCCTGCTCCACACCAAACCATCAAGTTGGCCTGGTCCGAAGTGGTTGTCCATGGTCACAAGAGAGACTTGAATGGGGCTCCCTTAGCCCCTTGTATAAGCCTCTCCAACCGCTACGCGACCCTGTCCGACAACACCCCTGTCCACCCAGCTGATGCTCAAGCAGTCCCGACTCGTCCCGATCTGGACCATTCCCTGAGGACGGTGTCACTGACACAATGGGACTCCCTCTCCTCTGGTGACTCCACTGGCGAAGGCTTTCCCTCCGCTGGTGGCTAGTGGTGTCCCGGTAGCTCGCTGCTCAACTTTGCTGCCAGATCAGGGCCCTCATCCCAGGCAATGGCCTCCGCTTCCCAGCTTTTTCCTATTCTTGCAGACAGGGAAAGAGAGGGAGGGGGGTTAGCTACTATTGCTTCTAAGGCCTTTGAGTGTCGACATGTCTCCTTTGATGTTTTTACCTTTTTTGAATATGCTGCAACTGTTTTTAAATGCCAGTCAACCATATTAACTATCAGTGTATATAGAGTACCAACTCACTGCCCAAACTTTTTGATGGATTTTTCAGAGCTTTTATCTGTTATAAATACAAATTATGACAAAATTCTTATTGTTGATGATTTTAACTTGCGCATAGACAGCTCAAATGACAAAAGGGCTACTGATTTTTTTAATCTTATTAGAAGATCTTGGCTTCACACAACATATCTATGGACCGACCCACAATCATGGCCATACTTTAGATCTGGTAGTTAGTAAGGGGCTAAATGTTGAAATTTGTCATCAATTAGATGTTGCTCTATCTGATCATTATTGTGTTGACTTTAGTGTGTCAGGGCCCATGCCCCAGGTTAACGTTGAACCCACTGTAAAGAAAAGACATCTTACACCTGAAGTGGCTGAAAGTTTTATTCACAAACACTCCCTTCATCTGTTGACTCCTTCGTAAATTAGTTTAATTAAAGATTACAGACAACAATTGACCTGCAGGAATGATTTTTCTCTTCCAGATGTAAGTGGTCTAAGCACTTTCAACAGACTTTGCACTCTTTTACTCTGGTGGATGCAGAGTTGATTAGAAAGGTGGTCTCTGAATTAAAACCTTCTATGTGCCCACTTGACCCCATTTTTAAAACGGTTTTTAACTGCCTTTCAGAGGAATTATTAGGTATTGTCAAACCACATCTCAAAAAAGTCATTTAGATTCCTCAGTTTTGAGTACCTTTTTTAGGTAAGATTTTAGAAAAAGTTGTCTCTGAACAGGTAAACTCTTTCATTAGAAAAAACAATATCTTTGAGACTATTCAATCTGGTTTCGGAGCCCACCACAGCACAGAGATTGCATCAGTTAAAGTGGTGAATGACATAAGAATGACAACTGATTCAAACAAGCTTTCAGTCCTGGTTCTCCTAGATCTTAGTGGGGCCTTTGATACTCTTGATCATGGAATCCTACTAAAAAGACTTGAAAACTGTGTTGGTCTATCAGGAAGGGTTCTGAGATGGCTTAGATCATATCTGACTGGTCAGGGGTTCTTTGTTTTCCTGTGTGACTTCTCCTCAGAGAAAAGAGAAATAACCTGGGGGCACCACAAGGTTCTATTTTAGGTCCAATCCTTCTTTAATCTATATATGCTACCACTTGGCAATGTCATCAGTAAGCATAACATTGAGTTTCACTGTTATGCAGATGACACCCAGCTATACATTTCTGTATCCCAAGATGATTTTAGCCCCATTGATAGGTTAGTGCAATGTTTACATGACATAAATGTATGGATGTCACACAACTTCCTACAGCTGAACCAAGACAAGACAGAGATTTTAATATTTGGGGGAAAAGCCCAGAGAGAGCAACTGTCTGTACATCTTCAGTCCTTTGCCCTTCATACCAAGGACCAGGTCAACAACCTTGGGGTTATCTTGAATCCTGACCTCAACTTTGAAGCCAACATTTGAAATATCACCAGTGTTACCATCTCAGAAACATTGCTAAGGTTAGACCATTTTTTTTCTCAGTCCGACACAGAATATATGCATGCTTTAATAACATCTAGACTTGACTATTACAATCTCTAAGCTCTCTTGTATGGTCTACCTAAAAAAGCTGTTGGCTGCCTACAACTTGTTCAGAATGCAGCAGCCCGAGTTCTAACGAAGACCAGATAGAGAGCACATGTAACACATATTTTAAAGTAATTACATTGGTTGCCTATCAGTTTTAGAATTGATTTTAAGATCCTCTTGCTAGTTTTTAAATGACTGAATGGCCTGGCACCAGCATATATCTCAGGCATGCTTTATAGAAATGTACCTAGCAGGTCCCTCAGATCCTCTGCAGCCGGTCTCCTAGTTGTCCCTAGGATTCTAACAAAATTGCATGGGGAGTGTGCCTTTAGCCACTGTGGCCCTATACTCTTTTTAAAGAACATTTTAAAAGAAACCTTAAGACATATCTTTTTAGCCTGGCTTTTACTTAAGGTGCCTCATCATTCATTACCCCTGTTTTTAAGTGCTAATCATTGGTGTTTTTAATAATTTTATCCCCTGTGTTTTATATCTTTTATGGCTTTTATCTAATTGTAATTTTTCAGTGCTTTTAATGCTTTTATTGCTTTACTGTTATTGTTTTTATCCACTACGTACTGGAGACCCGGATCTGGATGGACCAGGACCGGAGTCGTGGAGAACAACTCCTTTAAACAAGCGAACGCCGCCTCAGCTTCAGGTGACCAGAGGTAAGGGAGTTTGGTGGAGGTGAGCCGAGTGAGCGGAGCAGCCTCCCGGCTGCAGTCCCGAATGAAGCGGCGGTAGAAGTTAGCAAACTCCAGGAAACGCTGGAGCTGTTTACGGCTCTTGGGGACTGGCCAGTCAGTCACCGCCTGCACCTTGGAGGGGTCCGCCCTCACCTGCCCCTGCTCGATGACGAAACCCAGGAACTCCACAGAGGTTGAATGGAAGAGGCATTTCTCCGCCTTGACAAACAGTTTGTTTTCCAATAGTCTTTGTAAAACTGTCCGGACATGCTGAATGTGCTCCTTGAGGGAGCGGGAAAAAATAAGAATATCGTCCAAATAAACAAAAACAGAACGATTCAGCATGTCGCGGAAAACGTCATTAACCAGCGCTTGAAACACCGCCGGGGCGTTGGTGAGCCCAAAAGGCATAACTAAATACTCAAAATGCCCAAGGGGAGTATTAAATGCCGTCTTCCACTCATCATTCTCACGTATGCGTAACAGATGATACTTAGTCTATTGTCTAGGCGTAAAGCTAGCAAAATTAATTCCTCCAATGAAGTAGTGTCATCACGGGCGGCAAACTCATCTTGGATATTGTCCGCTAACCCCCGTGAAAACACCCCCTGGAGCGCAGCCTCATCCCACCCAGTCTCAGCCAATATTCTGAAATTTACCGCAAAATTTGCTACAGAACCTGCCCCTTGCTTAAGAGATAGCAGTCGATTTGAGACCTCCTTTCCCTGCACAGGTTGATCAAAAATCTTACGCCGCTCAGCAGTAAACAGGGGGAAAGAGTGACAAAAGGGCGCCTGAGATTTTGAGGCGGCCACAGCCCACTGGGATGCCCTGTCACTTAACAAACTCTTAACAAAAGCTATTTTAGCTCGGTCAGTGGCATATGTGCTGGGCTGCTGGTCAAATACGAGAGAACACTGATGCAAAAATTGTCCACGCTGACCTAACTCACTGGAATATCTTGCCGGTATGGGGTATTCACCGGAGCAGGTAGTGGAGCAGCAAGTGGCGGCGGCGGGGGATGAGCTCCAGAAGCGATGTCAGATAGCTGGCTGCACACCTGGTCCAGGCGGGTACCAAGATGGGTGACGCTGGAGGTCAGCCCACGAAGCGCTTCCATCACCTCGCGGAGGGTCTGTTCATGGTGGCCGACCATTACTCCCTGAGCCGAGATGCCGTTGCGGAGGTTGTTATCAGAGCTTTGATTGTTATCACAAGGTCTTATTGTTTACCACCAGAGCAGCAGCAAATGACCCTAGGCAAATTTAACCCACAACACTCCACTCAAAAGACAATTTTAACCAAATACCATTTCCAATGTTTCATTCTACTCTGACCTCTCTTTGCCATGGACTATTTTAATTGTTGAATAGCTTTATGATTCAGAGGGACTGAGAGTAAATTCAAGCATTGGTAATACATTAAAAAGATACTGCATTTTGTTGTCCATGATTAAAACTGTTTTTATGAGTTATGTGTTGTGTTTTAAAATATTTGCTGCTGTCTGAAAAGCTGCTGGCTCAATGAGATATCTGTATGACTGTAGCCTGAGCTAGTGTCCATACGTTCATTTTGCCACCAGTCAATAACCCATGCCATCATGTCAGTGCATAAGAACTACTCCTTTAAAGACCAATAGTATACTATAATAATAGTATAATAACAGGAACTAGGACAGAAAAAAAATATATTCCAAACATTTATACAAACATACCACACACAACAATGCATGGCGTACTTGAAAGTTCAGCACAGTCCACTTCAGAGGGCAGGGTTGTTTGATCCACATGGAACATCAGGTCCTCTTCCTCGTTGAAAAAGATTGGTAGTAGTTGAAGAAACTTGGCAGCGTTGACATCTACAACATTCTTGCTTGATGTTTCCATTTCTCTGAAGATGGTCTCCATCTTCCCTGTCTTGTCATTAGCCTTGAGATATGGATAAACTCTGGCACATTTATTTGCTATGGCTTTGTCATCAATGCCCATGCCTGTAAGCTCTTCAAAATGAGTCTTCATGCCACTTGTCTCAAATAAATATGGCCACTCATTTGTCAGATCAGAGTTCTCAATCCAACTGATAATGTCTTTTCTCTGAGTGAAGAAGGTGGCCCTCATCATATTCTCAATAGCTTTGGTGTCACTGCATCTTTCTTTGTACATTTTCTTTAACTCTTCTTGTGCATGTTTCTGGGATTCAGGTGTTTCATTAGGTGGTAACCGCGTTGGTTGCCAGTTTATACATCCGTAGGTGTCTAGTCTTCTCTTCCTGGGTGGGGTATCCTCTTCTTCACTCGTGCTAATAACTTGTCTCTTTAAGGAAAGTGAAGTGCTTCCTCTCCTCAAGTTATCCACTCTGCTCATCATCTGTTTTGTGAGTGAGTCATACCCACTGCCTACAATTTCACCTTCAATGACATCTTTGAATGCCACAGGATACACCTTCCGAGGTGTTGGGCATATTGTTAAAATTTCACTGACAGTCAGTCGTATCTTTTCAAATCTCTCACTTCTTGTTGGTCGCTTCCCTGTTTCCAGCTTTCTGATAAACTCAGATGGCATCTTCTTCCAAGGAATTTCAAAAGTTAAATGCCAGTTGTTGTCAGACAGTCGACCAGGTGTCAAACCCATACTTGAACTAGATGTTGACATCGGTGAGTTTGAACTTGCTGTGCTGTAGCCACCTAAAAGGTTGCAGAAAGACCAACTTAAGCTGTTATGAAATGATGCAACATGCACTGTAAAGCCAACTCTTAGCATGTGCATAAAATGAATGTGTGTTCCACCAATAAAGATTTTGCAGATTTACTATATATCATTGTCATTCTATTTGAAAAAATGCCAATTATGTGCTCTTTAGTTTTGTTTGTAGTGGAACAACACTGACATAGTGCCTTTTTTTCTATTTTTAGAATACTTATTGGCCAAATACAAATGATTGAGACATTTTTTTACATTAGAAATTAAATGTTTACATTAGAACTATAGCCCATTAGCCACTGTTCAGATTTTTCAAAATAAAACAAATTATTTGTATTATGTCTTTGTTTTCCCCCAAAAACATGCCAGTTGCTGACTGCAGAACCATATATGTATCGAAGCGTGATATTTGCATATTGATACACCCTAATAGCTATCAAAGATGTTTGTCTCATTGCAGTCTGTATACGACCCCGTGGGTGTAGTGGAGTAGTTGCTGGGTGAAATTATGTTGCAGTTTATTATTGTGCTCCGTTACCAGCTCTCCTGTTTGTTCTCTGTGTTGATAGACTGTACCACTCCTGAATGCTTATGCTAATTAATGTAGAGAAGTAAGATGCATACTTGTCAAATCACAGTTAAACTTGAGACCATCAGAGACGCTGGGATAGACTCAATACATTTAGTCTTTACAGCCATTGCATGTTCATAATTTCAGCCCAACCAGGACACCTGCATTCACAATTAAAATAGGTTATCAACATTCTGTCCAATACAGGCATGTACTCACCAGAAGTGAAAGTCTGATCTGGCTGTGTTTGAGGACTGTCACAGGCTGTATTTGAGGACTGGTGGTTGCTTGGAGGACTGCCCAACACATCTCTTTGGCCTTAATAAAAGACACATATTACTGGAGTTATGTTTTGTATTATATTTTGCCACAGTAATATCATAGCATTTTTTGGAGATGATAATTCAACCCTGGAAAATCATATATTTATGTCTTACTATGCATATTTTCTTAAGATGAAAGTTGCATTATGTGAGTACTTAAAACACTTACTTGTGGTTCTGAAATGTGAAAGCAGTTTCCTCACTTCCACAGGTTTAGGACATGAAGGTCACTCTCTTGTATGTAGTTCAAGTCCTCCAGGTCATGGACTCCTAATTCCTGAAGAACCTCAAGCAAAGGCTCAAGTTCACTAGTTTTGGAAGAGTGGATGTAATGAACGAGGCAAGATCACTTCCTCCATCTATGACTATACAGAAAAAAAAAGTCTGTTAATGCATGGGACTTCTGAATTAAGATATCTGCTTAAATCCAAGGAAATATGTGTATTGAACACTAACTATAGGTAGCTAAATAGGTAAAGCTAACGTTATGCTAGTGAGCGACTCTCCACTCACTCTCCACAACATGAGGAGAGAGTTAGCTTGATAGCTTAATAGTTAGCTGACACTTCAGTTAACTATATGCAATATGACAGGTCATGCAGATATAGTGCCTTTGCCAAGAAGGAGTAAAGTCAAGTGATAAATGAAGTAATTAGCAAGCTAATGCTACTAAGTTTGAATTTGGTCACTTGCTTTTCAGATGGTCCCCCGCTGTGAGTTGTTGTTGTTTTCAGAACAATTTTAAAATGTTCCCATCGCGTCCATGGCGTCCTCCACCGAATTTTACCTCTGTTGTTTGATATTTAATAAAACTCGTCATGTGCTCTCCCAAACATCGACAGTCCCACACCTGCTCCTCGGTGTCCATTAGCTTCTTTCAGTCCACAGCACTTTCTCTCGATAGCCCCTCCCCATACAGTGCCTGCTCTGTGCAGCCGGTATAGAGTGGCGAAGTCCCACCCCTTCCGGTGGACCCCCATGGGACCTTCGGGATCATAAAATATGCATGGGATTCAATGGACATAAAGGAATTATTTTCTGGTCCCAGTCGTTATATGCCTTGGATTACACAAATGTTGTTTGTGGGTTTAAATGATATTTTTTCATGTCAAGAGTTCGACAGTTTATTGTGCAGTTGCATAAGATAACTTAGCTGCTACTCAGCTAGCAGCTAACAATGGGCGTAAGCTAACATTAACTTTAACATTAAGTTTAGCCTTGATTTTCATAGTTTCAGTACATCCATATCCTTATTATTTTACACAGTTGGAAGAAATCCAATCTAGAATCATGTGAATTTCTGCATGCTATGATGGTGCAGGTGTTTTATGCCTGATTGCTCCTACAATGTGACATATTATTAGCACAAGAGAAAACTATCCTGCTTAAATTGTCTTCATTTAAAACCCTCAAGCCAGTGCTCCTGATGACAATCAGATATCCACAGATCACATTTTTATGACCAATCAGTGCAGAAAACCACACAATTCCAAAGGGTGCACATACTTTGATGAGCCATACATTTCATCTGACTGTGTAAGAGTAATTTGGCTTCAGAGTAGTGATGAAGGTAGTGAGAAAAGGTAGTGAGCAACATGTAATGATAACATGTTTCCTTTCCTTTTTAATCCACTTTTGTAATCTTACATAATCTTGTAAATAAAATAAACAAAATCAAAATGGAAATCAGACAGATCAGGGAGAGTCGAAAGAGACCAGCAGCCACCCTATGAGGGATGTGGGATGGTGCCTTGTGCATATGTTGTGTGACTTTTCATTACGGCATTATTAATGCATTTAATTATTTAAACAACAATCAGATCTCACATGAACGTTTACACACCAAAAATGTAACAGTGTAGCTTTTTAAGTGAGTGTTAATTACATTTTTATCACAAGTTTATGTTTTCTATATTCTTCCCTCATCAGCACCATCATACCCTGTTCCTGTGTGTCCTGCTTGCAAATCAGCGCCTTCGATTTGTATACCATTTCAAATAAATTCAGTTGACTGTAGTTATGACCTTAAGCTGTTTCTTTGAGTCAAAAACAATGTTTGTGTTTAAAAACAATTAGACACAGCCTTTAACAGAATACAAGCTTACTTTATTCCCAACGTGAAAGACCTGCATTAGTATTTATAACTTAGATTTTATTCAAATATTCAAGTTCAATATTCATTTCAGATAAATTGTATGGGCTGTGTTTTTATCACCATACACACTCAATTGTAAAAATCTTACTGATGTTTCAATGGCTAAACTATGATATTAAGCCTAATTGCTTTAGATTGAATTACATTGTAGGACAAACGACTGGCAAAACAAAGTGTCTTGTGCATGTCACACATATGTCCATCTTATGAGATGTTTGCTGACATTGCTGACGTCTAAAGAAGAGTGAGAAAAATGATACTCCTCAGAGCCATCTTCAGGCACACCACTTGAAGGGACCATGTTGAAGCTCACGGTGAGGGTCATGTCTGCACTGTCCTGGCACGAGTCTGAAGGGAAAAGGAAAACAAAACACACATACGCAAGAGTATACAATAGGACTAACACCACTCACTAGCAATGATAACACACTTAATGAACAGCTGCCTATGGCATCCTTTAAGAAACATTAATAAAGGTCTCTGATTTAACTCTGTGCTGTGCTGTGCTGTTTATGGCAACTAAAAGCACTGAATAGGATACTCCACAGAGTAGCCATCTTCAGGCACACCACTTGAAGGGACCATGTTGAAGCTCACGGTGAGGGTCATGTCTTCACTGTCCTGGCACAAGTCTAAAGGGAAAAGGAAAACAAAACACACATACACGAGAGTATACAATAGGACTAACACCACTCACTAGCAATGATAACACACTGACGATGAAGGGGACGTTTTCCCTTGGTTATCATCTTTATGTTGAAGGTCAGTGACGATCATGGATTATGTCTTCACTGATCTGCCTAAATCAAAAGAGAAAAAAACAGTAAACCACACACACAAGTATACCATAGCACTGCTAACACTCACTGGTATTAGTGTTTTTTCCATTTTGTTTTACAGACGAGCAGACGGGGCCAAACAAAAATTCGAGGGTGTGTGGCTGCCATTTCCCAAATGGCAAGGAAAAGGGCCCATGTCTTTTCCGGTTGTCCAAGACTACCCCCAGCCATCTAATCCAACCATCCAACCAATCCCCTGACCACACCGACCACACATACTGCAAGGTGGCAGGATACGAGACTGCAGCGGAGCCCAACCCAGGACCCGACGGAGGTGAAATGGAGGAGCTAGAAGACGTCGTCTGCCAAGAGTCTAGGCCTGTCAGTGGAAACTCTACTGTCTACTCTCCTGCAGGTCTGATGGACGAGGTCATAAGAATGGAGACTGGCCTACCAGATAAGGCCATGTTCAGAAAGGGTGGTGGGGCTAGTGCAGCGCTTTGAGGGCTCCATCGTCTATGCAGCTGGCTGGAGGGTTGAATGAATGGAGATGGAGTGCCAGGTGTTCATGGCGCTCATGAAGGTTCGCCAGAACTATACCTACCTGCACCTGGCCCAACTGTTCTCCTGCAGCACTGCAACAGTAGGAAATGTGCTGAAGACTTTCATCCATTTGCTACATCACCTACTGTTCAGGACCATGATGGCAGCTGTGCCCAGTCGTCGGAAAAACAGGGAAAGTATGCCTGCATCCTTTCTGCCCTCTGCCAGCAACTGCAAGATCATAATTGACTACACAGACATCTAAGTTGCTGCACCAAAGGAAATGGACCAGGGCAAAATGGTCTATTCGGCCTACAGAGGGATGCACTCCTTTAAAGTGCTGATTAGTGTTGCCCCTAATGGGGTGATCACATTCTGCAGCTCCCTGTTTCCGGGCTCTGTCTCTGACAAGGCCATTATAAGGCAGTCAGGCCTACTTGACCACCTCGAGGTTGGCGATATGGTCCTGGCAGACAAAGGGTTCCTGATATCTGACATTGTGCCAGAGGGTGTCTCCGTGAATATCCCTCCTTTCCTAAACAAGGGGAAGTTCACAGAGAGTGAGGTGAGGGCAACCAAAGAAGTGGCACGCAATCGCATTCATGTTGAGAGGGCCAATGCCCGCATAAAAGATTTCAGAATCCTCCATATGATCCCCTCCCACCTTACGAGTTCAGCTAATGTACTGGTGCAGCTGTGCTGCACATTGGTGAACCTGCAACAGCCATTAATTAAAGATTGGCAGCACCCTTTCTGTCACCTAATTGGTGACATTCCTCTCCCTCTTTCTCTCTTCTCCCCCTGCTGTCCATCTCCCTCTGTAAATAAATGTGTTCTGAGTTTTGTGACAAAAAATTGAGTCTGACTGAATCACTGAATCACTTACTGACCACACCTTTGTACCTTAATGTTACATTTAGTTGGTATAATGTAATGTAAATGTAATGTAAAGGTTAATAACTATTTCCAATGTTTTCTGTTTTTCACATATTCAGATAACAGATTTTAATTTACGAGACCTATAGTTTGTATCTGGATCATTAGCTTCCCTGCAAATTAAACAGGTACTGACAGGAAACGCGACGGGAACGCTGATCCACTGTCTCCCAAAATGATTGGAACATGAACAAAAGAACTGTTTGAATATAAAAAAAACTATGTACATATTATTTACAGATTTAGTCCTCTCTACTGACCAACACTGGGAGAATGTGCTGCCGGTAGAACTCCTCAAGAATGAGGAGATGTTGTCCCCACTCAGGGTCTTTGGGGATGACCACTGCCTCCTTCGTGGTCCACACCACAAAGTAGCACAGGTCCCGGTCAGTTAGGTGGAGCTGACCTTGGACCTGCCGCAGTATGCATGGGTCCTCTTGAGTGCAAAACCCTGCCCCTCCACACAGAGACAAAAAAGTGGAGACTCGACAGCCTCAGCGATGGTGGAGTTGCGCTGGCTGTACGGGCACTTCACCTCGAGCAGGGCAGATGGTCCAACAAGACCATCAGGTGACGCTCCCAGGATGCCTGATTTGATCAAAAAGAGTCCACAATCAAGCACCTCCACCTGACAAGCCTGTTGAAAGGCTTTCACCCCCTCTTGCTCATTCATAACCCACCAGTTCACAGCAAGCACGCCATCCAAATTCTGTCTCCCAAGGAGGCTCTTCATGAGGGATGGACAGGGAGAGGCAGACCGCCGTGAAAGAACAGCTCCAAAACTGCTCGCTGTCAACCGTCCCTGTCTGTGCCGCTGCCATTGGGGATTTGCCCGTTGCCCCACGGTGGCTGTCTGGATGGCCAGACATTGCTCCTCACTCCTGAGCTCCAACGAAGCAAGGACTCCCTCTAGCCCCTGACCCTTGAACTCCCTCACCGGCTCAGGCACAGTGGGTAGAACCTGATGCTGGGGCTGGGGCTCTGGCTCTGGTGACAACAGCCATGCCATCCCACACTGCGTCCCCTGGAGCTCTGACCTGAACCAGGCCACATCCTCCATATTGATGTCTCTGGCTAGAGGGTTGAAGGTCTCCTCCACCTGGGGATACAGCTCAGACACTGGCAGTGTCACTTTGGCGGTGGCAGTCTTTTTCCACCGACACTCCACGTCCGTCACGCTGAGCTCCCGCATGGCAAAAATTGCAATTGCCACTGCATGGCTGCATTTACAATCCCCCACTGAGCACTCACAGGAGGACCTCAAAATGCTGCCATCATCACGCAGGGAGATCTGTTAAAACAAGACAGATGTTAAGTGGATCGCAACATGCAACTCGTGTTTAAAAACCCATTGAAAACATCTTAGATGATGGACAATACCAGCGGGATTAGATGGTTCATAGCCTGTTGAAGTGTGCACTTTGCTATGTGGATAATGCAGTGTGGTTTTGGATATACTCTGACTTGCGTTTTTCTGCTGGGAACAACACATAGACTTTAGGGAAGGTTTAACGTTGCATTTGATGCATACTCGTATCAGGAGCTTCATTTAGCTACTAGAGCAACAGCAGTTAGCTGGCTAGCAAAATATGTGAGATGATGCAGAGTGGGTTTGGATATATTTGGACTTGCGTGTTCTGCTGGGTAACAGTAAACAGACTCTAAAGGAATGGCTAACTTTGTATTTGGTGCATACAATGTTATCGAGAGCTTAAGTTAGCCACTACACTACAGCACTTGCAATTAGCTAGCTAATTAGCTAGTGGAGTCCTAACACTCACCGACACCTTGTAACGCTGCTCCCTGCGACTCGCGTGGACAAGACCGATCATCTCCCCATCGGCATAGCTGAAGCTCGCTACATGCCCCGAGTTATAATGATTTTCGCCTCTTTCTAGGTTCTTATCCTCCCCTTGGAAAAAGGCGGTGAAGTGGAGCAGAGAGATCACCATGTCTGTTCCAGAGTTCCAAGTGCGGGTGGTGACGTATATCGTGACAAGAGCTGTAGTTCGCGCTAAATTGTAGTCTTCTTTGCATGGAAACTTATCTTTAAAAACCACAAACAACATATGTGAAATTCATGGCACAATTCAAACGGGACCAGAAAATATTTTTTATCTCTCCATTGAATCTCATTCATAATAATTCGCGTCTGAGGTCCCATGTACCAGAAACGGAAGGGCGGGACTTCGCCACTCTATTTACATCCAAAACTCAGATACAAATTCTGATTGGCTGCAGAATGGTTACTGATTTAACCCTTTCAATTTGTTCATGCTGTTTGATAAAAGAATTTAAGACTTTGCAATTCAAATAATTATTTCTCACATGATCAAGGCTATATGTGGCTGGAATCTTTTTTTTTTTTTTTTTCAAAAAAGCACAGTCTGGCCTTGCACTGTTTCTTACTTTCTCACTCTGTTTACTCCTGTTTCCGATCCTATATCTTCACTGTTTACATTTAAATTATTGAAGGCAGGCAGGCAGGCAGGCACAAATTAAATTTGTTCTAAATGCCAGAACAGTAATATAATGCATTCATGCTGTACCACTCAGAGAATGGTTATTTTGAAAGTAGTACCAATAGCTGGGTGAGGTAAAAATACACAGAGATTCTCTAAAAAGCCTCTGTTACATGTAGTTTTATCCTGAGGCCTTCTCTAACAGTTTTCTTTCCTAGCGACAGATAGTGACATGTTTATGCCACTACAACAGCACTCACTTTGACTGATGCATCCATGCACATCATGAACTGCATTTATCCAAATTTCATATCATAACAGCCCTACGGCCCTCAAAAAAATCTGTTCTCAGTCATTTAAAAGATGCTATATATGTATAAATCACTTTGTATTGCCAATTTGTGAACTGGTTGTAACGTAACTTAAAAAGACCTTCACCTTACTACTACTAAGTACTTGCGATAGTTTTGCCATCCACAGGATGTTACCTTTATGCGACACACCTGTTTAGGTAAGTTTTGGCTGCCTTTTTGTAGATAATGTTTAATTTAAATGATTTTGGTTAATGATGCCAAAGAGGCAATTGGTGCAGAGCAGAGCATACAGTAAATTCTTAACATTTGAAAGAAGCTTTCTGGCTGTAACAGCCCGTCTGAAGAAGCATGTTATAATGTCATTTTGTATGTGGTTAGGTCAATGTTTTTGTCAGTGTTTCACTTTCTTTGATGTTAAAATCCATGTACCAGTGACGTGCGGTGAGGTTCATGGCTGGTGAGGTGCTGACTCCATCAGAATCCGATTTACAAATATATGAACCCAACAGAGTAGATTATTCACCATTTGACAGCAAGGGCTGGCTCAATTCGTGGCAGTGGCAGCTAGTAGTGGCACCTCCTGCCTTTCACTCCAGTTGCCGGTGTCTGAGGCAACTCCGTAACGTTAGTCTGAAGCAAACCTTTCAGCTCCGGTGTTGGTCTTCCTTTATTTATTACCTCCTGTTTCGATTGAAAGTCCAGTTTAGAAAATTGTTTGAGCTTGGATATAAAATCCTCCATTGTAAATCCAGGAGGGGCGAGAGGGGGAAAAAAATATCACTGCACTTGACTCGCTCGTAACCATGCACTCTAAGATTGTTGCTAGCTCGCTGTCACTTACTCTGCAGCTGCGGAGTAGCATTTAGAATTGCCTGTGCCTCTTCCCTGCCATTGTAAGATCGCTGAGCACACGAAACAGGTTATACACATATATTATATACATCAGCTAAACTATGGGAAGTCGGGGGGGCATGTATTAAAAGTGTTTGAAACATTTGATTGGCGACATACAGAGAGATATTGACACGCTCTCATTGCATGGCAGAGCAGTTTGTGAGGGATTGCGCAATCCAAGGTGAGGCTCAGCTTGCTGCTGCCTCACCGTGCGTCTCTTCCCCGTATTTGAACGGAAATGCGAAAATTTAGCGATTTTTAATAAAAAACAATCCAAATTGTTTAAGTTAAATGGAAAATGAGTTTATAGTTCAAACCATTTGATAAATATAACCATTTAATTTATTTGTTTATTATATATTTTATTTTTTCCATGATGACAGGTGAGGCTCTGCCTCCCCTGCCTCTCCTGACTGCACGTCACTGCCATGTACATATACTGACAAATATACATTTTATGTTCTCACATAAGTATTCATTTGAGAACACATTTAACCCTGGTGCTAGTGTTGTAAGTACTTGTGACAAACTCTAAAATCAAAGATTTTCAAAAGATAGCAAACTCTTAGAGTGGGCTTTGGGATCAGTGAAACATCTGCCATCCTTCAATATTATGTCAGCCTAGGCCAATCTATAGTGTGATTTGATGAGGTTTGGAGATGTCTTGTAATGTGCCAGAAAGCATATAACAACACAACGACTTGATCTCTTTACTGAAATCATGAATCAATGATTATGTTGAGAGTTATTTTGATTTTCAGCGACTAACAAGTGAAGGGACATAGTGATCATGGACAAGATGCACATGCTTGTGACTGCACACATTTTATGTTTCTTTGTCCCTTGATGTCCAAAGTGTCCCTTTGTCAAGGTGTATCTAATGTTTATTTATTTATTTGTGAAGGCCTGCCCATGGCCTGCGGCCTACCAAGAAGAACAATTAATAATAATTTAGCTATAAATAAAATGACCTGGCTGCCGTCAGTCAGTTTACGTCATATGATGGGGACACCGCAGACAGACGCTCTGCAGCGAGGTTTAGACGGTAAGTTTCATTTGTGAGCTTGATTGTCACATTATATTTACAGTATTAGCTTCAAACCGTGCATCAGTTATGCAACATAAGTTTAATAGTTTAATAGGTCCTGACTGCTGGTTCTTCTGGTGATAGTTAGGAGTCACGATGACGGTAAGTTACGTGACGACAAAACTCCCAAAAAGTCACTGCACCATGAAAACAAGTAAACTAGCACAGAACCCCCGTAAATCCATGAATTGTTGTTTTTACACCAAACAGACGAGATGCAACGTGTTAATTTGTGAACTTTTGTTAGCTTTAGACAGCGCCAGTTAGCCAGTTAGCTAACTGGTGCTGTCTAAAGCTAACAAAAGTTCACAAATAGTTAGTTAGCTAACTAACTACGTTAGGCTAACTGGCCCCTGGTGGTAACTAGCTACATGTTGATCTCGAAGACTAAATTTAGATTGTATTTATTTTCAAATTGTGAAAATGTAAATAATCTCTCTGCTTTGTCTACTCAGTGTTTACTGTTTTAAGTAAACTGCTGTATACTTTTATGATAAATATTGGTTTAATAAGGCAAAGTGGAAGTTACCTTGCTTATCATTCACTGTGACACAGAGCAGTCTAGTGAGTAAAAAGTAACGAGTTAATGCAGGTTAAAGTTTTAAAGCTATGGTCCAAGTTCTGAGAAAGATTTTAAAAAAGAACCTCCCCCCCACACACACACCCCTCCCCTCTGTGCTCCTTAATCCCTCCCCTCCGAGCTCGTATTGCCCTCCCCTCGGAGCCTCCCACGACACCCCACCTCCCGCAACAAGCAACAAGAGCAACAAGCCGGCCGGCAGAAACCAAATACGGCGCCAGCTTTGAATGCGGAGTAACAATGTCAGATTCACAGGTAAAGTTATTACAATGCACGTTGAAACTAGCATGTTACAGCTACGTTACACGTTACAGCTACGTAATAAGTTACTATTTATCAACAGCTAAGTTAGCTCTGGTGCTGGGATAACAAGGAAAAAGCTAACAATATCAGTCATGTCGGTCACTACAGCAGGAATTAGGTAATGTTGTAAGCTTGTGTATCGGGATTACTTGTATTTAATTCGTTATTTTTTCTTTTTTAGAGTTCCCCTGATAGCATGCCCGAGTCTCCGGTTCCGGGTACTTCCACGGGCCGAGCTTGAGCAAGGGGGGCCAGACGGTCTGCAGCAGGCAGGGACGAGGCGTGACCAGGAGCAGGGGAGTGAGCGAGGGGATGGGATTGAGGGTCCGAGAGAGAGAGTGCAAATTTGAGCAAGGGGAAACTCCCATCCGGACAGGATGGCTGCTATTGGTCAATTTCTTTGCAGTTTTGCAGGCGCTAGAGAGAATGGATTTATTTGGTTCCTTTTTCTCTTCACATTGTGTAGGTCGTACTATTGGGCCATAACCACCATCTAAATAATGTTAATAATAATGATCAATCTTTCACATCGTAGACCATAGCTTTAATGATCTACAGTATGTGTGTTTGGGAAATTTACAGTTTAATATAATCATTATAACCTGTGCTTTTTTTTCTTTTTTTTTTACACAGCTCTACAGTGAATTCCATCGGATCACCAATCAAAATTTGCCACCCGGCAAAATTTCCTTTGCTTCACACGGCAAAAATACAACCCAGCCACTAAATATCTACAAAGAGCAGGAGGCTGGAAATTTTGATGGCAGATGAGGAACAGGTAAAGATGCTTTAATGCATCACATTGGTGTTTTATTTTCTCTCCATTTGTGACAAAAGTCAAAAACTACATCAGATTACAGAGATACTGGAATATCACTAATCACTTGTAGTTTTTAGTTGTGGTAAGTCCCATCGAGTTGAAAGCGTTAATGCTATCCACTCTTGAAAAGGCAGTGTTTCTTGAGGATTTCTCATGCCTTCAGTGTCTAT
Source organism: Pagrus major (assembly GCF_040436345.1). Classification (NCBI taxonomy): domain Eukaryota; kingdom Metazoa; phylum Chordata; class Actinopteri; order Spariformes; family Sparidae; genus Pagrus; species Pagrus major. Next base: position 2,089,393 of record NC_133231.1, read on the forward strand.
TTATTAATGGCAGTTGTATTGTAGATCAATTGCTCTCAGCCTTTTTGGATCTAGGGACCGGTAAGCAAGTGAAGAACATTTCACTTGCACAAGGTGGTGGTGGTGAGGTGGAGTGGGAGCGGATACGTGATGTCTGTTCTTGTCAGATAACATCTTTGCAGCCAGTTAGCCAACGCCATATAGACCGGTACCCAGTTGTTGAGAATCATGGTTGTGGATGGTAGACTGCACTCAACTGGTCACAGTCCAATCTGCACTGCACATTTGAAGAGTTTATGTCACTGTTATATACAATACCGCTCAAAAGTTTGGGGTGGCCTGCCACAAAAGCTTGATTCTGTCCAGTCAGATGGCTGAGAGGACTACTCTGTCGAGAGGGCCTGGACTAACTTATCTCCAGAATTTGGTCACCATACCATTATTTAGGGAAACCTACTGACCACAGGATTGACTTAGGTCGACGTCACAATTTGTACCTTTTTGGAAGCAAAGGTGTGTGTGTGTGTGTGCGTGCGTGCGTGCGTGTGTGTGTGAGTGATTTTTTTCATCATTAGCTTCTAATAGCTTGATGTTTTGTACTATTACACCAACACACTGAATATGTACTACCTTCTCAGGATGATTTGGAGGCATGCCAGGAAGGTCCAGCAGCTTTGGTAGCAGTGGTCATTGAGAAGCAAGTAACTGCAGGAATGCCCTTTGAAACTCACCACTTGTCAATCATACTCAACCATCAAGTTTTAATGTCTCACAGATCTTGAACAGATGTACTGTTGATTTTGTTTGGCCTTATTTATGCTCACCATTTGAGCTACCTTAAGAAGCTAAGTGGTTTTTTTGAGTTCATCCGCCTCTTTGGGGTTTTGTTGTGCAAAGTATTATTATACAGGCTACCTGATAATGAACAGCAAACTTATGTAAAATAACAGAAAATGTATTTTTGTATTTTTTTATAGGAAAAGTATCTGTAAAATGAAAATTAAATATTTGTATTTTTAATCATATAACCAACACTTCTTTTACTGTTAATTGTCACTAATCCTATCAAAGTTTAGAAATGTTTTTACAGTATTAAACTTGAATTTAACAGTTTCATCTATTAAATAAAAAATAAATATTTGTAAAAGTGTGATACGTTTGCGAATGTATTTTAACAGTCTTTTTATGTGGAAAAAAAGTAATTTTCTTTAAATAAATGGAATGTTATGGTTTTTTCACAGTTACATGTTTTTCATGTTATTTTACATTATGCATGTAAAATCACACGTTTATTTATTTTTGTCACTTTACCAACATTTTCCCTGTATTTTTAAAATACAGGGAAAATCTGTAAAATAAACAGGGAAAATTCAGTTCAATTACAGATTTTTTACAATGTACTTTAAACTTGCAAGTTTTTATTCACAGCTGTCTATTCTTGTCTTTACTTTTTGTCTGTGTTATTTTTATTTTGCTCTGTGAAGCACTTTTGGCTGCATGTTTGCATGAAAGGTGCTATATAAATTAAATTGATTTGATTTATGTTTTGATTTTGTTACCATCAGACAGAACCAGGCTGGCTGATTCTCTGTTTTCAGTCTTCATGCTAGGCTTTATGCAAAATTAATTGGCTACTGGCTATAGCTTCCTATTTACTGTGTGAGTGGTATTGATCTTCTTCATCTGTGACACTAGACTGGGGATTGAAGCAATAGTTTGGCATTATAGGAAGTACACTTACTCCCTTCCTTGATGTGAGTTAGATGAGAAGTGACAACACATACTGTCCCCTGCATTAAATGATCTCAGTGAGCCTCAGTCTGAATCAGGAGTTTACTTCATTTCTTGTGTGTGGGGGAATTGAGTGTGCTCTGATGACAGACTTAAGGGGGCTGAATTCTGGCAGTTACAATATGCCATTAATCCCAAAATGATAATACTGTTAGATTGCAACTCAAATACTGTTTTACACAATGAGCTGATGTCTGCTCATATGCTTTTATTCAAAGACACATCATTTTACACATGAAGTTAGCACAGATCTTTCTATTTTTTTCTCCTTCTTCTAAATGTGGTCTGAAGTGAAATCAATGAAACGACACAGGCCTGGAGTCTCCGGAACATTCATCTCGCAGTGAGGCAGCAGGCCCTCAAGCTTCAGCATGCATAAGCTCCACTCCTCACTTCTTAAATCTCTGCAGAGCTCTGGAGAGTTTACAACAAAATAGAGATAACACCATAAGAGCGGGGTTGCAGGCTTCCAACCCCCCGCCATCAACCACCCTCCCTGTACGTTATCTTAATTGTACAAGACAGGCAGCCTCAAACTACAGAAGAATCAAAAGAGATCAACACGTTCAATTTAAACTGCGAGACCATGCAGGCAAATGGGAATCTCTAATTACTTATGCTAATATGGCGATGACAGAGAGGCAGGGAAGCAGTGGAGGAAAGGAGCAAGGAGAATGGCGGGAAGGCTACATTTGGTGCATCACTCAGGGTGTGCACTAATTAAAAACAGAATTAGTCTTTTGGATGTACAGGCTCAAGAAGAGGCAGACCTCTCTCTCACAGTGTGTCCCCAGTGAGGAGCAGAAGCCACTGAGAGGTAATTACTGTTATCTGCTGTCTGTTTTATTAACATGTGTCCTCAAAGAATGGCGAAGCTTAACTTGGCCCCTGCTCTGACTGATGCCATGTTCGATAGACTAGCATAGAAATGATTACAAAATGGAAAATAGGGCCCTGCTCCTTTTTTCTTGATCCTGAAGAGAGAAGAGAGTGTTTTTTTTTTTTTTCTCCGACTCCCACTCTTTAAATTTCCTTCTGGGGAATGATAATTCCTCAGATATATGGAGAAAGTGAGAAGGAAGAACAGAGAGAGCTCGAGCACAAGGATTGGGAAGGAGATAGGAGGAAGAAGATAGGAAGAAGACAGGAGGAGAGAAGGAGGTGCAGAGTGGAGGGTAGACTTTTCTGCCTTTGCGGTGAGTAGAATGAGAAGAGAAGCCCAGAGAAAGCACACATGCCAGCAGATGGTAATTACACGCCAATCATCTGCCCACAGGCTAGTCCAGGGATTAACTATGTGGAGAAATGGTGGGAGGAATTCAATTAAAAAAAACAATTAATAAGCAGGCAGTTTTTCCTCTAGCCACAGGGACCGGCTAGGACAAGATGAGGCCAGCGCATACTGGTCAGTCATTGGGAGGGAGAAGGTGGCAGGGATGTGATTGGTGGTGTTTAAAGTGATAAAACATGGGAGGAAATTAGATGAAATTTTACACAATGCATGCATGTTTTAATACATGTAATTCAACTCAGGTAGGGAATAGTTGATTCACTTTCTGTTTGTGCTGAAGGTGAAAAGACATGCAGGATAGACACGGTTAAAAGGTGTGATATGCAAAGCATTAAATCATTAAAACGATTCATTCACCAAATCATCAATCGACCACTCAGCAGTGTTGCCAAGTCCGCTTATTATAAGCGACTTTGGGCTTCTTTTTCTGTGAAGTTGCTTATAAATATTGGTAGCCGCGGGTCGCGGTTTTCTTGGGCTTGTTTCTAAAGTGTAGTTGCTTATTTGGGCTTGTTCCCAGCTCCATAATAAGTTGTCAAGCAGATATTTTCGATATGTTATTTAAAGGTAGGATAGTTTATCCTGCCTGTTCCCCCTGCGCCCCCCTCCCCCCTCACACACACACACACACACACACACACAGGCACACACAGAGGAGACAGCAGAGTTTTTTCCCACCCACATCCTGCTTCTAATTGGCTCTGGCCCTGATGGCAATGAGTACTAGCCAATCAGAGCAGAGGCTGAGCAGGGCAGTCTTTTGTCTGTTTAGGAAGTAAGAAGAAACACGTCGGTGACGTTTAAATGAAAGAGCGCGACTGATTGACTGTAGGAGAGGTTTTTTTTTAGCAACAATGCCCGGCCCTGGGACAAAGTGGGCGAAATACGGAAAGAAATACAATAAAGACTTGGAGAAAGAGAGCAGGTTAAAAGAATGGATTCAACCTGTCGTGGGTGACGATAGCCCTGTGCAGGGTATGTAAATCTGAAATACGCGCACACCACGTGGACCTGAAACAACATGCTAGCACTGAAAAACACAGGAAAAATGCAGCACTATTCTCCACAATGAAGCTAACAGACATTGGGTTTACGGTCTCCAGACAGAATGAGTCAACGCAGAGAGCCGAGCTGAAGGTGGCCACCTACATAGCTTGTCACACATCCATTAAATCAGTGGATCACCTTGGAGAGTTAATTTGTGGTCATTGTCCTGAAGCTCAGGGGGGAGAAAAATAAAACTGCGCACAGTTTACCGATCTGTCCACATGAATGCAAATTGGCAATCTGTAGTACCCACAGTTTACAATCCGTCCACACAGATTGTAAAAACGTGCACACAATTTATTTGTTTTTCTCTCCCCAGAACCTAGGGGGGCTCCGTAGCAAAAGTCGCTTGTTTTGGGCTTGTTTTCAAAGGCCTGGTTGCTTATTTGTCTCGCGAGATCTGGCAACACTGCCACTCAGTCCCAATCACTGAATTAAGTATGGCTGAATGACATAAAGGTTGAATAATAGTGACGATGCATTGACATATAAGCAGCATTTTGGCTTCTGGTTTCAGTAACAACAATGCACCAATTTTACAATTTATATATTATCATAAGTTCATCTGTAATGTATAGAGTAATTCTCTCTGCCATTAGAGACATCTGCAATTAATGCATTTCTTCTTCACAGAATTAAATGTATTGAGTAACTTTAATTCACAAATTTAGACACTACAACATCTAACCATTCAAAGATGGTTACGTCTTAGCATAAGGCTTACACTTATTGAATTTTATAAATACTAGGGGTGTTACGATTCTACAAATCCAAGATTTGATTTGACTTACGACTTCAATTTTCGATTCAAAAAATGTTTAATCACTGATGCTATGCTATTGTTAGACTTCTATGTAATGCCCTGACTACTGTCATTTACATTTTTCAGAGTTTAAGATAAATCTACTGAGATAAACAACATCAAAACATGGCAGCAGTTTTTTTAATAAATGACTTTCAGTGCACACTGTCAGTGTGGTGGAGAGTCTTCCAAGATTTACTCAGCAAACAGAAATTATACCCACATTTGGCGTTTGGCAGATGTTTCTGACTCAGATATTTCATCTTACAACTACATTTAAAGTAGTTGTAGAAAGTGTGTACTGGAGAAAATGAGACACATGTATCGGTGACTTAGGAGCTGATCGCAAATTCTCTGGTGTAACGTGCCTGAACTCAGCACTGGCAACACACAACACTCTCTCTACGGTCTCCAGCATTTAATGTTGCCACAATGCCAATGACAGGGAAATAAGCCACATTATTGTTGAAATTAAAGGCTCATTATGACCAATTTTTGATTTATAATCAAGGCGTCCCTGAACACTTCCTGTTATTATAATATATGGTTTCAGGTAATGATATTAAAAAAAGATACCATATTGAAGTGCTCTGTGATGAAAACCAATGCAATGATTCAGAATATTCTTCAACATAGTGTAAGCCTATGGATACTGGCTGTCCTCCATGTTGAGGCTAACACATTCATTATGGTGAGTGTCATCTCAGTGACCGGTCAACAGACTGTCCCTGGAAAAGCATTATTAACCAGGTAATTGGCGGGTAATTAGGCCATTGTTTGTTGGGACCTCACTAGTGTGCATTAGTGCCTGCCCACCAACATGATTTATGAGTCCATAATTCATATTCTGCCACTTTAATTACATCTTTTCAGCCCCCATTACTTGTGTTATGTGAATGGTGATCCTTCAGTGATTCATATGGGGAAATTCTCACAGAGCAAATCTCTGAAAGTAAAGGCAAAATCTGTAAAAGCATGACCTGGTGTTTTTCTCCTCCATTTATGTTTGTACAGTGCCTTAGCAGTAACAGTAACAGTTAACAGTAGGTCCTACTGTTAACAGTCTGTTCAATTGCTAATGTAAGCACTGAGTGACATTTTAGTTGAATTAGTTGAACCTCAAAATATATTATTTTAAAAGCAGCCCGCAGCTTATCTTGGAGGAAACTGTAATAAGCTCAGTCCTTACATTTGTAAAGGGTGGAAAATTACAAGTTTTAAGGGTTCTCATCTGCCGTTTGGAGGGCTCAATTAAACTAGATTTGTGTTTTCTCCTCTCACTTTGCTTAGGATACAACAGATTGGTTTACTGTACAGATTTCTGTACTGGACCACCTGGAAGTTTCTTACTCTAGAAGTTGCCACTTTCCTGAAGTTCAATCCAGATAATGAGCTCACTAGTAATAGTTCAAACATACTGATTCGGGCTAAACATTGCTAACCTGTTGTGCATATTTTTGAAGAAGAGTAGGGGTTTTTGGCACAACTTTACCTACTTCAAAGGTGCATGGAGAAGGAAAAAACTTCAATCTTATGCTGCGTCCGAAATTCCATACTAACATGCTATTGAGTATGCTAAAACAGTATGTGAGATTTTTTAGTATGTCCGAAACCTTAGTATGAACCCAATAGTACGCGAGGTGCATACTATTTCCGGTAAATATTACAGTATGCAAGCACTGGACACTACGGCGGCACAAATATCCCACAATGCAATGCAGCTGTGACGACAACAACAATAACGGACAATGGCGGACAGCGACCGAACCAGCTCTGAAACGTCGTCTATTATAACGCTTCAATTTAAGTGTAAGATATATGTATGATACTTTAAGTATAAGGTTTCACTTATGATGACATTGTTGTGGTGGTAATGTTAACTGAGTTAATTAAGGAGCTAATGTTAATTAAGGAGCTAACGTTAATTAAACGGCTACCGTTAGAAACGTTAGTAACGTTAACGTTATGTGTTAATGTTAAATGAAATGAGAGGGGATAGGGGACATTGCTAACTTACCCAAATGATTTAACGTTAGTAGGTTATCAATCTCTTTCTTTGCTTATTGCTAAATTTATTTGATTGATTCCCCAGGGACAGATGAGCTGACAAAGAAGCTCATCAACTGGCGAGCTGCCAACGACAGCCTGTTTACAGGCAAAAGAAATGCGGCCATGAAAGGTTTTGAGTAAGTTGACCCTTATATGCATTAAGTAGGTAATTTGCAGTGTAAATGCGACTTGGTGGACCCTACAGGCACCCTTCTCTTTAATGTGTGTTCTTGATTAAACACCATACAACGTTTGCATCTGAAAAACTCTGCTGTATTAATTGTGAACATAATTGTGTTTGCTTTAGGACATTTGTAAAAGAATCTGGCCTGCAGGGAGTGCTGAGCCCTGCCTGGGTCAAGAAGAAATGGGAAAATCTCAAGCAAAAATATAAAGTAAGTTGGTCAAACAGTTGTCACAACAGTAAGTTCTAGAAAAGCTCATTTTAATGGTTGATATTTGTGCTATCATGTTTTGTAGGACTTGAAATGTCCCCAGTCAGGGATTAGTACCGAGAGTGGTGAGGCTACAGCAGCATCATGGAAGTGGTATGATGCCATGGATGAGGCAATAGGTGGCAGGCCGTCCATTACACCGCCTGTCCTTATTGCCTCAGCCAGTCCAGATGCTGCTGTATCCTCACCACCCTCCAACACCGAGGGCAGGCATGAGGAAGACACGCCTGTGAGGAGGAAACGGAGTAGGGCAGATGTCCTTGATTACTTAAGGGAGGTTGAGGAGAGACAGGACGAACGAGAAAGAGAGGCACAAGAGAGAGAAGTGAGACAGCTGAGAGAGGTGGAAGAAAGAGAAGAAAGACGAGAGAGGGAGAAAATTGAGAGAGAGGAAAGAAGAGAGAGGGAGAGACTTGAGAGAGAGGAAAGAAGAGAGAGGGAGAAAATTGAAAGAGAGGAAAGTAGAGAGAGGGAGAAAATCGAAAGAGAGGAAAGAAGAGAGACAGAGACAAAAGAGAGAGAGGAGTGTTTCCTGAAATTAATGGAAATTTTAATTAGAAAAAGATAATTCAATAGTTTTAATCAGTTCAAAATAGTTTTGTGTATAGTTTTTGTCATCATTGTGTATATTGTAGATATTTATTAAAGATGTTTTAAATTCACCAGTAATCTTGAACTTAATTGATTACACCTTCTTACCTTAGTAAATAACTGCTTGTAATTAATACATTTCCCTTTACCTTTCAGGCTATTCAGGTACAATGTTTGGCATGTAGTGGATCTTGTATTTGAGCATACATTTAAGTTTTCTTCTCTGTAGTAACATACTTCTTTTAATTTAATGGTCTTTTTGGTTAAACTGCAAATTAAGAATATTTAGTGAGTGTAAAGAGAAATATCTTCTGCACAACAATTACAAGTAACCAGTAAAGTTTAATAAATAAATATAATAATAAAGTAGTAGCAGTAGTTATAATAACAATGTTAACAAATATAATATTGACAATTCTTAACAAATATAATGTAGTAGTAGTAAACAGAAAAAACAGTTCAATTAAATTAATGAGAATAATCATATAATAATTAGAGGGCTCTCTCTCCTGCTGCTGAGGCCGTGCAGCATTATATTATATTATATCATATTATGTTCTATTATGTTATGTTATATTAAATCATATTTTATATATATATATATATATATATATATATATATATTTATATATATATATATATATATATACAGGGTTCTTACGGTCATGAAAAACCTGGAAAAGTCATGGAATTTTAAAATGCAATTTCCAGGCCCTGGAAAAGTCATGGAAAATCATTGGTGAGAAAGTGTAAGAACCCTGTATATATATATATATATGATATATATATATATATATATATATATATATATCATATATATATATATATATCATATATATATATATATATATATATGATATATATATATATATATATATGATATATATATATATATCATATATATATATATATATATATATATCTATATCATATATATATATTATAATATAACAATATAGTTAAGTAGTAACGAATATAATAATAAACAATTTCACATTACAATAAAAAAAATGTGCTATATAAATATATATATATATACAATAATGTTGCTACTAGAGTGTCAATAATCATGCTCTTGTAGGGCAGGTACAGCAACCTCAGGTGCTGAAACAGCTGCACACAGTGTGGCCCTTAATGTGTCCCCAGATGTTATTTCAGCACAGCCAGGTACGCCATGGTCATCGTCAGCGGGCTCCATGATGACTTCCTCAACAATGTCACCATTGTCCAAACATATGTTGTGAAGAATGGCACAACAGGCAACAACCTCCGCAGCAAATGTGGGACTCACTTCAAGGGCCTTAAAGAAGATGGAGCGCCAACGGGTCTTCATCATTCCGAATGCCCGTTCGATGATGCACCGTGCCCTTGAGTGCTTCCGGTTGAACCGAGCCTGTGCAGGGTTCTGCACGGGCTCACGGTATGGTGTTATCAGACGCATAGGGGCAGCCAGACAGGGGTATCCTCCATCTCCCAAAATGCACCTCCCCTCTGGTGGGTAGAGCTGCCTCACATATACTGGGCTGTTTTTCAGGACACGGGCGTCATGCACTGAGCCAGGGAAGCCAACAAAGATGTCCAGGAATCTGCCTTGATGGTCACAGATGGCCTGCAGCTGTATAGATGGAAACAACTTCCTGTTGAAATAACACTGGGCATCGGCAGCTGGTGGCTTTATTCTTACGTGGCAGCCATCAACTGCCCCAACCACGACACTGAATGGGGGACATCCAGCCAGGTGACTGAATCCAGCCCCTACTTCTTCCAGCTGGTCACCTCTCGGGAAGTGGATTGTTCGCCCCAGGATCCCGATGACTGCCCTGCTTGTCCTGTGCACAATATCATGTATTGTGGACCTTGGGATGTCAAAGGCAGTGGAGACAACCCTATATGATGCAGCATGAGCCAACCAGTAGACAAATACCAGCACTTCAATGTCCTTAGCCCAGCCATGGGCTACATCAAAGTGAAGGGCAGCATTTAAGGCAGCAATCGACAGACGAGACAGACGCAGGTTGGGGCGCAGGTCAACTGTTTCATCCAAATACTGCCGTATGATAGGCACTGTTGTGTTCAGCTGGCAGTACATCATGGTGCTCACATTCTAAAACATGAACAAATTAAAGGATTAAAAGAAATTGTGTATGTTTGTCATTTTACACAAAAGCCAAATAAAACATGTTTCTTAATATATCATTTTGTTAACAATCTTTTCACTTAAACACAAGCTGGCTCAAAAAGTACAAGTAGGAAGTTTCAGGATTAATTACATTAGCCTGCATCAGTTACTCAACTATACATTTAAATAGCCTAATGCCAGTGTAATGTCATGTCAGTTACATATACAAGATGTTCAATACAACGTTTTTTGTGTGTATGTAATATAGTGGCCACTTTATGAGGTACACCTGAACAATCTAATGCAATTTAATACAGCTGCTCTGCTGTAAGTCTACTTTTATGATGCATTAACATTAATTGTTTGTTAATTGTCAGAGGTGTTAAATAACATGTTTTAGCATTGATGTCATAGTTTGTGATATTGTTGTACTGGACTGCATTACATTAACGTTATATTATATTATAGAGGTACAGTACAACAGCGCCTTTAACTGTGACCTTAGTAATAAACATATAACTGTTAGTTGTATTTATACATTTCTGACAATGTCACCAAAACCTGAACGTTATAAACCTCGTAGAGTTTATAGCAGAGCCGTTGTATTGAACTGAATTAGATTGTAACGTGCAACAGTTAACGTTGTCTAATATAACGTTACCTAATAAAGTGGCCACTGACTGTATATAACTTACAGTATATATATAACGTTAAGTTACAGTGCATATTATGTGTGTATTTATACACACACACACAATATACTGTATATATTTAATAAACTTAACCATTAAATTACACAATTAAACTTGCTGCTAACAGTTAAGGTTAAAATCCGTTGGAGTAACGTTAACGTTAGTTGCTTACCTTTTCCAGAAATGTCATGATTATCTGGTGACGAAGATGCCTGCGAGTTACAGAACGTGTTCGCCTGCGGTTCGCATTTCTTGTTGTGTGACTACTTATTGGATTCATATCAATTATTATTATTATTATTAGATGTATTAAAGTAATATTGCAGATTGCCGGTAGAGGTGAGGTTGGCACGGGTTACCAGGATTACGCGTCTCCAATCCAACCGGCAAGGGTCTCAGGAAGTGCGTCACTTCCGCACTAAGCAGTGCGTCGGAAAAGATGCATACTACTGTTACTCACTCAAAAGTATGTTGCACGATAGTACACATATTGAGTATGTAGTATATAGTATGGAATTTCGGACGCAACCTTACACTTAGAAATAAGGGTTCCAAAAGGGTTCTTCCTAAGGGTTGAGGTTCTACCCAGAACCATTTGCTTTTGAGGAACCATTATTTGAAGACAGGGTTCTTCAAGGGTTATTTTTTGGAAGAAGGAGTTCTATAAGGATTGTTGAAAGCATGGGCATTGAAAGATTCTCACCCTCAAATATTCACCCATGTTTCAACATTGATGTATTTTTAACATAGATGTATCTGGAATCCCCTTAATCAATTCATTTTACTTGTGTTCTGCCATGGTTGATATCTTTACCATCAATGCATGCCATACAATAGTAAATTGTGTACCTGTATTGAACAGACACTATGTTAATTGGTTAGTCCCTATCGTGGCAACTGAAACTCAGTCGCTTGTCTAGTGCAGATGAGAGTTGGTCAAACACCAAGTCGACACAATATTTATTTTCTAGAAGTTCTTTATTGCTTACAAGCAAGAGCCACACACCAGCAGCGCATAGATGTTGACTGAGGAAAGGCAGTCTTTCCTCAGCTTTTGTAATAAGAAACAATACATCCAATTGTAACAGTCACAAGATTACATATGATCTTTCTCAACACTATTCCAATCATCTCCACCTCCATCTCATGATACACATAAACTTCTTATATACTTCAACCATTGTTGTGTGTCTTACCTCAACCTAAGGTCAAAACACTTATACATAGAAGAAGGTTCACCGACCCCCTTCAGGATGAACTCCTTACCTAAGTCCCTTTATGTTAATTTCCACGGCACATTATACCATATACAATACATGAATACATCCATTCATACTTTGCAACCACATAACTATCACAAGACAGAACTCATATTGGAAGCACACAAATAATAAGATTTCACTTTACATAAATAATAATGTTGTATCTATATTGTTTCATAAGTTTCATATGTAAGAACAATTTATCAAAATAAGAAGGGACATTTGAGAATTTCTCTCACACCCCTCCAAGGTGAGATACATTGTGTGTAAGCAGGGGCATATTTAGTCATTTGGGGGCCCAAGGCAAACCCAGTGATTGGGGCCCTCCACATCCTCATACTGCACTGACAAAAGTTTTATTCTCACCTCAACACAAGGTCTTCAATGTGGGCAGCAGCAAGTAGGTTCAGCCTGGATATTGTTGTATCTTGTGTACTGTACTTTATTTCAATTTTGACAAAAGGTGAGTATGTAATTTAGGCCACTTTGTCCGGCTTTTGAAATCTGTTACAATTATCTGACAGCTTAAGTTACTAGTTACATAACCGTTTTTATATGTCCCCCCTGTCCAGTGAATAATATTTATCACCAAACAAAGATTTTGAATCAACTAAAAAGTGTGAATTTGAGAAAATTCTCCTATTTCCTGAGCTAGATAAAGTCCTTAAAATCCTTCTTGAGGATTAATATTATATTAAAAACTGATTACAAGTTTGTTTTGCTACCGTCTTCCTGAATCAAGCCTGCACATGCGCAGTAACATGGAATAGTCCATTGCATGAGAAGGGAGGGGGGAGCAGTTGAAACGATCATGATAGATTAAGAATTTTTATGTATTTTTAAGCGCGTGAATTAAGAGTAAAACAATAATAATTGCTTTAAATTGAAGACAACTTTATTAATCAGTTTTTATGGGACGTTTGGGGGCCCCTGGAAATCTCGGGGCCCCAGGCAATTGCCTGTGTTTGCCTAATGGTAAGTCCGCCCTTGTGTGTAAGTGTTGTGGGCTGTGGAGATGAAAACCATAGAGACAAGAGTTGAGTTGAGGAGCCTATGTTTTGTTTTTTTTTTGTGATCATTTCTAATACATGATTTACAACACTTAACTGGTGCTTTTATAAAGAATGGAACATTTATAGAGTTAGAGATGCACCCATCCAATACTAATATCAGTGTGATATGGATTCGATAAGCCGAAATCGGATTTGCGATTTCTGAACTATCTAAGAGCAACATTCAGGTCATCACACGTCCTCTTCTACTTAACAGGTATGACATATCATTAGTGATCACTTTGGTGTCTCTCTAATTTGAGTAGCCTACAGAACGTATCCTTGATTATGAGTTTGTTCACACCCCTCACTCACACATTATGTGATCATCTGTGTATTAATTGATACTAGAAGCTGGACTGAAGTGACAGAAGATCAGAAATGTCAGAGAATCAAGGTAAGCTAAATCTAATATCTTATTTCAGCAAACTTGAATCTAGTAAAAAAAATTTATTGTGGAAGGTGGACTATTTTAATGCTTGCATTTGTTTCTTTCCTTTTTGTAGAAACTATACAGCCTGGACGAATAATGGAGTGTGTCAGTGGTTTAAACTGGTTTGGGGGATTACACCACCTTTTCTGGTGAGACGGTCTAATGGATTATCAATGTTGTTCAATTAAAACAAAACACAAAATAAATACTGTATCTAAAGCATGTTGAATTATTTAATCAAAGTGAACCCTGGGCTGCTGCAGTGAGGACAAGGCCTCTGTACATGGGGTGTTGGGGAGTTTCTTCATAAGTATCAAGTAAGTAAGTAAGTATCGTGAGCAGTATCAAGATCTGCTAAAAATCTGTTTGAAGGAAAAGACAGAAGTGGAAGGTATATGTATGTTTTGAGGACATTATAAGGGAATTTAAGCTCTGTCAGTACTGCATCAATGATTTTGGCCTTGTAGAGCCAACTGAGTATCTGCTTGGACATGATTCACATGGCAAGAAGGAATCCTTCCAATATATTCCAATCCTGAAAGTTCTGCATAGCATTCTTACCAGAACTGACACTAGGAATCAGGTTTTAGGATATACTAGGGTGTCTACAGGAGGCACTCTAAATGACTTTGATGACGGATCCATTTTTAAGAATCACCATTTTTTCAGTTTCTCAGAAAAACAATTGCAAATATAATTGCACAGCGATGAATTTGAGGTTTTTAACCATTTGGGGTCTAAGAGGTTGAAACACAAAGTATTTAATTTTTATTTTGTTATTTTAAATCTACCCCCAAAGTACAGATCACAACTACAGAACATCCATGTTGCTATCATTGTAAGAAATACATTTGTGAAGAAATATGAATATGAAGTTATTCTCAGGCCGCTGATATCAGACTTTAAATATTGGACGTTAAAACTTCAAGTTGACGAGGTGACCATCAATGTTGACTACAGCACATAATCAAAGGGGCACTTGTATCTACTGTATCAGAAAATCTTTCTGCTCATTCTCTGGCTGAATTCTCAAATTGTTTTAGCAATGGAAGAATTTGCAGGCACGGTCTATACCACCATCAGGACATAGCAACCCACACAGATGAATATTCCTGTGTATTGCATACACCCCCTGTTCACAAGCATCATTTGGACCACCCTGACAGAAAAGCTTTGTATAATGTGATGGGACCCTGCTCTTTTGATGTAATACCTCACTTTGTGGTTTCTGAGAAGATTCCCCCAGATGTATGTATTTACGTTTAGGGCATTTAGCAGACGCTTTTGTCCAAAGAGACTTACAGTAATTCATACATATACTGATGGCAGTGGCTGCATGCCGACCACCACATCAGGAGCAGTTTGGGGTTCAGTATCTTACCCGAGGACACTTTGACATGCAGACCAGGGGCATCGAACCAACGACCTTCTGATAACAAGACACTGGCTCTACCCCTGAGCCACAGCCGCCAAAGACAGCTGGAGTTGCAAGCCGACCACATGTCACACATCAACTGAAGGATATTCTGATTGGAAAAGCTGAACTATGGTCTGGCTAAGTCACATGACTACATTTACATTTTAGGGTATTTAGCAGATGCTTTTGTCCAAAGCAATTTACAGTAATTCATAAATTCATACATTGATGGCAGTGACTGCCATGCAAGGTGCCGACCAGCACATCAGGAGCAGTTTGGGGTTCAGTATCTTGCCCAAGGACACTTTTAATCGAACCAGCGACCTTCCAATTACAAGATGCTAATGCCCCGATGTCATGCACGATGTTCTGGAAGGCACCATTCCACACATAATTAAGTTGGTATTGCAACAGTTTCAAAGTGAGAAAACTGTTACCCTCTAACAGTTCAGCACACAATTGGAAGATTTTGCTTTGGAAGCATAAACCTGTGCTGCTTAAATAATCTAATAATTCTTAATGATGCAGCATTTCCAGGGAAAGCAGTAGAAAAGTAAACTCTCTTCTGCCTTCTTCCTCTTTTGATTGGCAGCTTTGTTCCCAAAGACAGCCCTCACTGGCATCTCTACCAACTTCTGCAGAATATTTGTGATATTATCTTAGCCCCACAAATCGAGTTCAGTTGGCTTGGTTACCTGCCCTCACTGATGTCTAAATTTCTGGCAGGGCTCCACATTCTTTTCCCTGGCAAAGTTACCCCCAAAATTCACTATTTTGTAAACTATCTGCGACTTAGTGAATCTGGGCCTCTCAGAATACATTGGTGCATGCGGTTTGAGGCCAAAACATTTATATTTCAAGCAGCTTCCATCTTTTTTATGCAACTTCCAGAATCTTTCTCTTACACTAGCAAAAAGATATCAGATGCGCCAGTGTTTGGATATTTAGAGTAGCACAACCCTTGATGTGGCACCTGGTGCATGTACTAAAGTAGCTTTTTCAAGACGGCAAGAACTGAAAAAAGTAATTGCCTCTGAGGACATCCCAAATTAAACAGTCTGGAAGACTGTAATTTCTGTTTCCAGAAATTAAACAGTCTGGAAGACTGTTTAATTGTAATTGACAGCACCACATACAAAGTTGGAGATTTTTTTTCCCTTGATGTAGTCTGTGAAGAGGAAGTCCTCCATCTTGTCAAGTAATGGGGCCAGTGGCTGTGTGTATACATCTATACATTTTGAGGAGAACCTTCATGCTTACAGTGTCCAAGATACAAGACAGTGGGTTGCCTTCAAGCCAGGGGATGAAGCAGATTTCCACCCATTAGATGTATATGCAGATGATAATGATAACCTGCTCATCGTTCTATACCGCAAGCCAATAGGACATGGCATGGCATCAGAGAAGACAGATACAGTGTGAGCTTTACATATCAATGTATGAGAACAGCCATTTATGTTTTTTTCTTTCCAAATAACTTTCTATTTTTGAAGATTAATTAATTCCATCAATAAAACAATAAGCACAATTCCTGAAGTGTCTTGAGCAACAGGAAGCTAGTGGAGGTCATGGAGGAGGGGGGGGGTCACATGGGAGAATTTGGATAGATATATGTCCACATCCCACTCCGTTGTAAAGATATATCTACTGTACCTCAAGACAAAATAAATAGGAAATACATGCACCTATTTTTTGAATGCCTATCTTTACTGTATAGCTGTATTTTACAAAATGGATTGATGTATCTTGGCAATATTGAGGACAGTAATATGGTGGCACAATCAAGCATATTTAATACATTTATATAGAAAGTTGTTTGACTCCATTGTTTTGGTTGTCATTGTTGGGAATTGATGGAAGGGCAGGTTCGGTTACTAGAAATGAATAATTATTGATAATAATTATTAAAATTAAATAAATACAAATTAATGAAATTAACTTTCAAATCATTGAAACAGGGCACCACCCTGGAATCAGGGACCAATAACCAGACCAAAAATAGTCTCAAAAAAAGGGTCTCAAAAGAAGGGTTTACTTTAAATGTAAATATTTGTAAAATATTTACAATTAAAGGAACAGTGAAGGAAATGAATCCGAGCACTGACCATCGCAACCAGCAATTATCACAAAACATATGCACAAAATAATCACAGAAAACTGCTATGTACAATATAATAGACTTTATTATTGTTAGCGAATTGATCAAATCAATAACAAACTCAAACACAAATAACAAACAAGCATGGATGTGTGTGTGTGTGTGTCAGAGAGACAAAGAAAGAGGAGCCAAGATGGCGGTCGTAGTCAAAGAGACAAGATGGCGGAGAGCCAAAATGGCGGTCACGATCTCTTGGACGTCAGAGAGTGTTCCGTTGAAAGGACTACAAAAATGGCCGAACAGGAATTGGGGAACTCATGTTCGTTTGACTACAAAAATGGCCGAAACGTGACTTGGAGAAGTCACGTGTGGACACGAATTCAAAAATGATAATTATTTTGCTGAATCATGTGTCTAGAATTCACACAGAAAGCTAGTCAATTGAACGAACGCGCGAGATTTGAACAACAGCAATGGTTACACCGCCGTTGGCTTCATGTGCACTTTGATTACACACAAGATGAATTTGGAGGGACAGTGACCTACGGTTCCACAAAGGTAGTCGTGCTACCACGAGGCGTCCGTCTCTGAAATCATAAAAGAGGGATATCACGAGACACACGTATCTTATGTTATAGCGAGGTCATAACCCATAAGTCTCCAAGAGGTCGCTAATAAGATTACGTGTGTGTGCATGTAACCCCTAATGTGTGAATAATGTGGGTTAGTTAGGAAGAGAGAGAGAGAGAAAGACAAAGACAAAGCGGCGGCTAGGCTAACACTTCCACTCCACAGGCTCAAATCAGCTCGTGATGAGCGAAAAGGAGAAACAAACTAACAGCAATTAAAGAGGGACACGGCGGTCCAACAAAACTCACAAACAAACATTGTAGCTCACAAGCATACAATACATGTTAACTTATAGTATCTGCCCAGACACTAATTAAGCCTCACTTGTAGTCGTGTCTTCCTTAATCCAGCTCGCTTCCTTGGCGTGGATTAAAGGCGGTTGCAGCATCCTGCGTTGGCTGTTAAGACAGCGTAGTCAACGTGGGCATTAAGAAAACGGGCAAAGTGGGTGTTTTCTGAGGAAAAATCCTCCTTCTGCAGGCGGGGAAAGAGGCTGGTTGCGCAGCGTCTTTCCTGGATCCAGAGCATGTTTGGTAAACACGGGCAGTTTTGGCTCGTCCAGCGAGATGAAAGACTGCAACCTAGGCAGGTAAAATCCAAACGTCTGTATGCTTAAGGTACACCCAGATGTGAAATCATCGAAAAGTTGCCAGCACTTACGCTTCCTAAAATAGTTGGTATCTTCAATCATTGATTTGATCATGTTCGATTCCATGTGTATTATTGCATTTTATGATAATCAAGTATTTGGAGCTAATACTGTTTGTTCATCCTTTCAGCTGAGGGAGATGAAGGAGCTCGTAGATGCTGATCGCAAAATGGTCACAGAGCTGAATCAAATGGCAACAAAGAGCATCACTGTGTTACCTAAAGGAGCACTGCCAGAGGGCAATCAATGACTGCCTGGATGACTCAGTAAGACAAGGTATCTGTATGTTTATTACAAAGCCACAGTCTGTATTTCTGACAACACCAAATATCAGTCTTAAAAATATTAATAAAATAAAACAATTTCTTCAGGACTCAGGATGCAGCAATTTTACTGCTGCCTTCCATTTTCAGAGAGGACTCATCCTTTCTATACACTATACGGGTAAATAATTCAGCTCAAAAAGCTTTTATTAAAACTGGGATTGGTAATTTGGAAAAACCGTCAAGTCCAGGCTAGATTTTGAAAGTATCCAGCCAGAAAATCCTACCCCCTGCACTCAGGCCTCTCTCCAAAGCCACTCCCCCAAAAACCATGAACGTGCACTGTTCGACAACTGCCAAATACCGCTGTTGGGACCCTCACCACATGGTTCCGACAATAGAGCAGCCTGCGTGTAGACCAAAGCTTAAATGCGGCCTCCTTGCACTAAAAAGCCTGATAAGCAAAGGAAAGTGCACCGACTCTAATGTCCAATAGGTGGCGCCTGATTGTCACAGACCCCCCAGGTCTGAGAGCGCACCTGAACGTATCATCAGTTCTGCAGTGACCGGATACACGGAGAAGATAAATACAGCTATACACCCGTTTCATAGCAGTCCCATCAAAACTTGTTGCCGGAACCATCAGCTTTCATCTGTGCAGCTGTTACTAAAAGGGACCACACAAACGTTTGGATTTTACCCGCCTAGACCGCAGTCTTTAACCTCGCTGGACGAGCCAAAACTGCCCCGTGTTTACCAAACACACTCCGGATCCAGAGAAGAGCTGTGTAACCTAGTCTCTCATCCCTGCAGAAGGAGGATTCCCCTCAGAAAATGCCCGCTTTGACCTGTTTTCTTTGCCCAAGTCGACACGCACTACAAGGCTTAATTAGTGTCTGGGCAGATACTAGAAATTAGCGTGTATTGTATGCTTTTCAGCTACGTTGTTTGTGAGTTTGTGGACCGCCGAGTCCTTATTTTGCTGTGCTTGTTGCTTGTTTTTCTTTCATTCACCACAAGCTGTTTTGAGCCTCTCTACTCTGTGGAGCTAAAGTGTTAGCTTTACTGCTGTGTGAGCATACAATAAGCCACACTCTTGTCAAGGATCAGCCGAAGGTGATTCGAGTCTGAGTTTGTTCACCGGCCGCTGAGTGACAGGAAGGCGAGTACTGTGTCTCCACAGCTATTTCTCCCTCTTTGCTATGCTCTGAGCGTTAAGTCTCTTTGTCCCTCTCTCTCTCTCTCCACTAACCCACACGTACACGTACACACATACATTCAGAGTGACACATACACGTAATCTTATGAGCTACTTGTTGGAAACTTATGGTTAATGACCTCACTATAACATTAGATACGTGTGTCCCGAGGTATCACCACCATAACATTAGATACGGTTGTCCCGTGGTAGCACTGCTACCTTTGTGGAAAAATGTTGTGTGTATTCAAAAGAGCATGTGAGAAAACAGTGCTCCGTCATGGTTTGTTCAAGCCTTGTGCAGGCTTGAACACTCTGTGACGTTATCTTCCAAGAAATTGCGTCGGCCATCTTGGCTCTCTTTCCTTGTCTCTCCGTCACACACACACACACACACACACTACGCATGCTTGTTTGTTATTTGTTGCTTGAGTTTGTCTTAGTATTTTAGTTTCATAGTTTAGCTGCTTATGTTGAATGATGGATTTTTGTTGATTGAAGTATTATTGATTTGATCAATTTGCTATCATTAAAAAATTCTATTAAATTGTACAGAGCAGTTTTCTGTGATTATTTTGTGCATATGTTTTGTGGTAATTACTGGTTGTGATTGTCAGTGCTTGGATTCATTTCCTTTACTGTTCCTTTAATTCTAAATATTTTACAAATATTTACATTTAAAGTGAACCCTTCTTTTGAGACTGTTTTTGGTCTGGTTATTGGTCCCTGATTCCAGGGTGGTGCCCTGCTTTAATGATTTGATTGTAATTTTTTAGAAATTTTGATTAATTTAATTTTAATAATTATTATCAATAATTATTAATTTCTATTAACCACATCTGCCCTACCATCAATTTCAACACCGCCGACGGAGTGTCGAGTCCTCACGAGCAGTGGGAAGGAGAGTGTATCAGTGCATCGTTTTCATCACAACATCTGACTATAAGTAGCTACCTCATGTCTCATTCACCTGTAAGTAAACACCTAATATTATCATGTTGAACGTAAATAACAAACATAGCCATTGTTAGCACTGATAGCTGTCAAGCTAGCTTTGTAAGCATTCAGAAATTGCTTTGAAAGTATATTTTGATGTTGTAACATATTGCTGGTTAGCTAGCAGCAGCTGGCTATGGTAACTTAGATATGGCAGGGCTAAACCAACCAGATTAGTGGTGGGCCTGCTACACATTTTTTTGTTTTGCATGTTAGAGCTTCCACGATGAGAGCATCGTTGACTCTGATGATGAGGACACACCAGAGCAAAGCACATCATCACGTCAGAGAGGACAACAGGAGGGCAACCAGCAGTGTCCAAGGAAGTGGAGGCCAAGGCCGTGGATGTGGGAGTGGAGACAGGTCAATATTACAGGTAAGAAGATCTTCAAGCGGAACTTCTGGTTATGGCGGCTCAGTGAACGGTCGGGTCAATTCGGTCCTCCGGTATATTTTGAGATTTAATTACGAGTAAGGGCCTTTTAATAGCTTTTGTGAAACAGGCGTTCACTAGGGGATATGATGTTGACGTCGAGAACCCGTGGGCCAGGAAACCATGAAAAGAAACCGACCAACAACCCAAAAGATTCTAAAGTGTCGACCTCGGATAGCAACGAGCTAGAGCTAAAGCTAGCAATGGCTGCCAGCAACACGTTACATACATCAGATCTGCCCTCTTGGTTCTCCACCGAAATGCAAAAGTTTGCGACAACAATTCAAACCTCCATTATGACCCGACTACACCAAGTGGATGCTGCACTGGAAAAGATGAGTGAAGCCATTCACACGACAAACACTTCCTGCTTTGCTTGAGTGCAGACGCTTCACTCCTTTGCTCTCCGCTTCACTCTCTCTTTCTTTTTTCATTGCAATCTTTTCCTTTTGAAATTTATTTGTATTTTTTCCTGGATACCTACATATCACTGGGAGCCTAATTTATGATAGTTACTGGAGGCTACGACTGTTTTTTAAACTGTTTTACCCTGAGAGTGTGGCTTATCAGCAGCACAACCCGGCACTGTCGTGACCGGGATTGAGGAGCTCAGCTAACAGAAGCTAATTAGCAGCAAGATGCCTCCTTTTTCCACGGAGGACTACCACAAACTGCTCCAGAAGATAGCAGTACTGGAAACAAAAATGCATCGGCTCGAAGTGAACGTGGAGATAAATGGACAATATGGAAATGATACTACTCTGCCGATATTCCAAAACAGTGAAAGGGAGCAGGCTAACACAAAGCTAACGGGCACAACCAAGGCACGGCCGGAGCCAGGTGTAAATGGGAGTAAATCAAACAGTCCTCCCTGGAACTCTCTTGGTGCTAAGCCAAAGCACCACAAAATACCTCCCTCAAACATGGGAAGACGATTATCAGGCAGAACCCAGCACTCGGAGATGGATTACGACACCGAGTGGCCTGCACTGCCATCACACAGGACTGTCTCCTCAACCCCAAAACCACGGAGAAAACAACCACGGACCAAGGCTACGAGCAAACTGCCCCAAGACACAGGGATTCTACTTGTGAATAGATTTGCTCCACTTTCACAGGACCCAGACTCCCCAAAAGAAGGCTCATCTCCCAGGACCAGAGAAAGGTATGAGGCTAAATCTGATGCTAAAGGGCTACAGAGAGAGCTAACCACTGGGCCTCAAACTCTGATAGTGGGTGACGGAGCTGTGTATGACATAAAATGCTTTTGCAGCAAGAACAACACCAAGGTACTGTGTTTTCCCAATGACATGGTGTCTGATGTTTCAAAAAAGATCCTGAAGATTGTTGCTGAGCATCCAACATTGAAATCGCTCATCATACACACAGGAGCCCTTGATGTTGTGAAGCAACAATCAGAGCTATTAAAACGAGACTTCATGGAACTGATAAACAAAGTTCAGTGTTTAAATACTGAGGTGTTTTTCAGTGGACCTCTGCCAACAGTTCGGCGAGGAGATGAGAGATTCAGCAGGCTGATGATGCTGAACAGATGGCTTAAAGATACATGTACTGCTCAATCACTGAACTTTATTGACAACTTCAACATCTTTTGGGAACGCAGGCACCTCTTTAAGGCAGATGGATTTAGCCTTAACAAGTCAGGAGTACAGCTGCTAAGTGCCAACATCTTTTACTTTTTGCGTCAGGCACCAGCAGTCCCTGTCAAGGACAAGAGACAAAACAATCCAAAACAGCAGATAAGACGGCGCTCTGGTGAGGGCGCTGAGATAAGGATTGACAACGGAGGACAGCAGACTCAGAAAGAACCTGCAACATCATCATCTGCACCCCAGCAACTGGATTATCCACCAGCCCCAACAACGTCATCATCTGCACCCCAACAAGTGGATTATCCACCAGTCCCAACAACGTCATCATCTGCACCCCAACAAGTGGATCATCCACCAGCCCCAACAACGTCATCACCTGCACCCCAACAAGTGGATTATATACCAGCCCCAACAACGTCATCATCTGCACCCCAACAAGTGGATCATCCACCAGCCCCATCAGCTCAACACGAGGAGTCTCCCTTAGCCCCAAAAGCCCCAAAGGGGGAGTCTCCCCCGGCCCCAACAGGAGACTCCCAACATTCAACCCCCCGAACCCCATCCAGCCCCCAACTCTCTTCATCTAGTCCTGACTCCCCATTTCTGGATTTCCCTGACAGGATGAAGAGCTTTCTCACTAGTGGAATCCAACTAACACCACGCCAGGGTCTCATATTTTCCCCCATTAACCCCCCACATCGTCCACCCCCTCGCATTCCACCGCGTCAGAAACAACCCTCGACCAAAAGCCACCGAGCCCCCCCACTTCCTCTGAATCACCATATCATTGAGTCTGAATGATATGTGCCGGGTCCAGGCTGCAATACTGATATCAAGAATGTTCTTTCCCAGGAAAAGTCAGGGCCCTATGGAGTTCAGGCAGCTTTCTCAATCCCTGTGGTGATGGGTAACAGAAAAGTGATCAAACTGGTGAGAAATAAAAAGGGTTCAATTAAATCTACCAATCTAGTGAGTATAGCTTGTCAACCTCGAAACTCACCAGTGTCTCCTGTTATCTCCACAAGGTTAGCTCTACTTAATATAAGATCACTAGCCAACAAATCCTTTTTAGTAAATGACATCATTATGACCTATAATCTAGACTTCTTACTTCTTAGTGAAACATGGCTGACTGAATGTAGCTGTGCTACCATCCTCAATGAGGTTGCACCAACAAATTTCAGTTTTATGAATAAGTGTCGAAGTGGTAAGAAAGGCGGGGGAGTTGCTACCATTTTTAAATCTGTATTTCAGTGCAAGGAAACTATATTTGGTGATTTTAGCTCTTTTGAATATCTCTGTTTTTTAGTAAAGGGGGATCCAAAAGTTCTCTTCCTAATTATTTACAGACCACCAAGATACCCAGGAAAATTCTTTGATGAGTTTGCCGAACTGCTGTCAGACTACAACTTTTTTATCATAACAGGGGATTTTAACATTCACATAGACAATAACATGGACACAAATGCCAAAGAACTTTGCTCTCTTCTTGACACTTTTGGCCTCTCCCAACATGTGAAAGGGCCCACACACATCCGAGGCCACACTCTGGATCTGATTATCTCTAGAGGTGTTGACATTACTTCTGTTGATATCAAGGACTTGGCTCTTTCTGATCATTTCTGTGTGTTCTTTGACTTACAGATAACTCCGGACATGCAGTTACCCTCTGTATCTGTTAGGAAAAGGTTCATAAATGAGAATACCAGTGTTAAGTTTATGGAGGCTATAGTCATGTCACCAACTGTGAGTGCAGAGACAGTTGATGAACTCCTGGATAATTTCAACTGCAAAATCTCAAATGTCATTGATACCATTGCACCTTTTAAAACTAAGATGACCTTGACCAGACAGAGAACACCATGGAGGAACACTTTGATGGTAAAGGCTCTGAAAACAGAATGCAGGAAAGCTGAGCGTAAATGGAGAAAAACTAAACTTCAAATCCACCATGACCTCTACAAACAAAGTCTTTGTAATTTTAACCATGGGTTATTCAAGGCTAGACAGCAACACTTTACTGAAATGATTAATAAGAACATCAACAACACTCGTGCTCTGTTTGCTATGGTTGATAAGCTTACAACCCCCCCAAAAGAGATAGCTTCAGAACTCTTTTCCACAGAAAAATGCAATGAATTTGCTTACTTCTTCAATGAAAAAATCAAATCCATAAGGCTAAATATCAACACAAATCAGCAAAATAATACAATGATGCAATCCCTAAAATCACCTAGGAATAAATCAACGGTAATGTCAGAGTTTAATACAGTTGACCAAAAAACCTTAGAAGAAACAGTTCAGCATCTTAACCCTCTAGGCGCCAAAGTCGCATTATTGCGACAGGCAACATTGCTCATTAAAACAGCCTGTATCTTTAAATCTACTGCCTTGTGCTGTTACTGCTTGCTACCACTAGATAGCCAATAGATTCAGCTTCAATCCTGACGTCATTTGGGGGTGTGTTTCTATGCAAAATACCTGAGAAAAAAAAGTTTGAAACCCGACACCGGCTGTCGGAGCGGCAGCGGCTAAGCGGGCAGAGTGGGAGAGGAGAGAGCCGCGGAGCGGTGGCGGAAGTGTGCTGGACAGATCAAGAGACAGACAGCGATTTTTGTAATAAAAAACAAAATGCCCAAAAGACTTTACAGTGTGGATGAAGTGGTTGCACAGATCTTTGCTGATCGCGATTCAGAAGGGGACGATTTGCCCTCTGATGACGATCGCTCGTCAGAGACGAGTGACTGACGATGCTGCAGCTGCGCACACTGTCACACAAGCAACACACGCTGATCACGGAGAGAGTTTTCTTTTCTTTTTACAAGTTAGATTAGGACATTTACTCCTATCAGATTCCTGTTCACTTACTCTGAGGATGAGAGGATGAAAAAAAAAAAATCTACTGTGTAAATATGTTCAGAATTCCGTTTTACTGACTTTTACCTGGTGACATACAAATTAGATTAGTAAATTTACTCCAATCAAACTCCTGTTCCTTTATTTTGAGGATGAGATGACAATATAAATATTTTTTTTCTGTGTAAATATGTTCAAAAATCAGTTTTACTGAAAGTTACTTTCAGTCACCTGGTGACGTCACAATATGCAAATTAGATGATTAAATTTACTCCCATCACAAACTTTAGGTCATTATGAATATTTTTCTCATTTACACTATGAATTTATCTCTCATCACTTCCAAGCTACAGCCTTTTGAAATCTTACAATCCAAACGGAATATTTTCCTAAATAAACTCTGGCGCCTAGAGGGTTAAAACATCGACATGTTGTCTTGACACAATACCATCTGACTTTTTTAAAACTATTATAAGCTCTGTCCAAACAGATCTGCAACAAATAATAAATTTCTCACTTCAATCAGGCACATTTCCTAAACCCCTGAAAGTAGCTGCCATCAAGCCACTCTTAAAAAAGAGAACATTGGATAATACCATTTTAACCAATTACAGACCCATCTCAAATCTTCCCTTTATAGCCAAGATCGTTGAGAAAGTGGTTTTTAATCAACTCAGCAACTTCTTGAACTCCAGTGGACTCTTCGACAAATTTCAATCAGGCTTCCGACCTCACCACAGTACAGAAACAGCTCTTATCAGAGTGTTAAATGACATAAGGCTGAACACTGACTCAGGCAAGGTGTCAGTTCTGGTCATGTTGGATCTCAGTGCTGCGTTTGACACTGTGGATCACAGTATACTGCTGGACAGGTTGGAAACCTGGGCAGGACTCAGCGGGACAGTCCTAAAATGGTTCAGGTCCTACTTAGAGGAACGGAGTTATTTTGTGACCATTGGTAGTTATCAATCCGATCGAGTGGCTATGACGTGTGGAGTTCCTCAGGGGTCAGTCCTTGGACCCCTTCTGTTTAACCTGTATATGCTGCCTTTGGGTCAAATTCTACAGAACTCTAATGTCAACTATCATAGTTATGCAGATGACACACAGACATATCTTGCACTGTCTCCAGATGACTGCAGTCCAATAGAGTCATTATGTCACTGTTTAGAGCAAGTCAAAAATTGGATGAGCCAAAATTTCCTTCAGTTAAATCAAGAAAAAACTGAGATCATTGTTTTTGGAAATAAAGAGAAGAGGGTTGCTGTCAGTAAACATCTTGAGTCACTGTCTCTAGAAACTAAAGACCAAGTCCGAAACCTTGGCGTGCTGATAGACTCAGATCTGACCTTCAACAGCCATATCAAATCAGTCACCAAATCAGCCTTTTATCAACTTAAGAACATACCCAGAATTAAGGGTTTTATGTCCCAAACTGATCAGGAGAAGCTGATTCATGCTTTTATCTCCAGTAGACTAGACTACTGTAACAGTCTTCTGACTGGTCTCCCCCAAAAAAGCATCAAACAGCTGCAGCTCATTCAGAACGCTGCAGCTCGAGTTTTAACCAGAACAAAGAGATCAGATCACATCACCCCGGTTCTTAAGACCTTACACTGGCTCCCAGTCAGCTACAGAATAGATTTTAAAGTTCTGCTACTGGTTTACAAATCACTGAATGGTTTAGGTCCAGAATACATGAATGACATGTTAGTAGAGTACAAACCCAGTAGAGCTCTGAGATCTACTGACTCAGGTCAGATAGTGGAGCTCAGAGTTCAGACCAGACATGGTGAAGCAGCATTTAGCTGCTATGCTGCACACAAGTGGAACAAACTACCAGCAGAACTGAGATCAGCCCCAACTGTAAGCACTTTTAAATCCAGGTTAAAAACATTTCTCTTTTCACGTGCTTATAGCTGAGAACTTAAAACTTTATCTATTTTCTTTTATTTTACTTTTATTTGCTCTTGCTTTTAACTCTGTTTTCAGTGTTTTCAGTGTTTTGTTTGTTTTTATTCTGTCTTATGCTTCCTTTTATGTTTTGTCTTTATGTAAAGCACATTGAGTTGCCTTGGTATGAAATGCGCTATATAAATAAAGATGCCTTGCCTTGCCTTGCCTAAAGTCACCGCATTGGAAGCCAAGTGCTCTGAATACGAGACCACCGCTGTGGACCTGCGCCATGGGCTGACAGAGCTGGAGCGGCAACAGCAAAAAGAAGTGATGGAGCTCAGAGACAAACTCGACGATTATGAAAACAGACAGCGCTGCAAAAACCTGAGAGTTGTGGGATTCCCGTTGGGAGTAGAAGGGGCTAACTACGTGGACTTTCTGGAAAAATGGCTACCGGAGATTCTGGGACTCTCCAGCCCGATAGAGATAGAGAGAGCCCACCGCGCGCTGCAGAGACGCCCGAGCGAGCAGGGAGCACCCAGAGCCTTCGTTCTTAAACTCCTTCGCTACAGGGATGTGACCCGGATACTAGACGCCGCCCGCAAAAAAGGAGAGCTACAGTATGGCAACTCCAGGATTATGATATTTCCCGACCTCTCGCCCATGCTACATCAAAAGAGAATGGCCTTCACCCCCCTGAAAAAACAGCTCCGACAAGCCGGAGTGAAGTACGGGATGCTGTACCCGGCCATACTCAGAGTGGACACGCGATCAGGAGGGACTAAGTCGTTTGACTCAGCGGAGACAGCCTCCTCGTTCCTGCAGAAAGAATACCCGGAGGTATTCTCATGACGTTAAACAGGACACTCACGGTATTTATGCAGGAGACACATAGAGCCCAATAACACTCAAGGCTACTATTGATTTCAAAGGGGACTATCTATCAGGTTAAGTTTTATTGGTGCTTATTTGAAACATATTTGAAAGACCACGTTGCCAGGCTAAGCTCTGGTCTCGGAGTTAACTGATTTTCCAAGCTGTGTATAAGTTACCTAACAATAGACAGGTCCCTCTCTTTCTTTATCATTTATAGTCTGTTGGCAGCTGGGCTATTATGCTACCTTCTTTGTTATATTCTCTATATTGTTCTAATTTTGAATTTAATTATAAGCAATGAGTATATTTGGCAGAATAGTTTGTTACTCAGTTCAGATTGAATGTCAACAAAAAGGTTTCATGTTAATTCATCAACTGCCTCTAATTGTCAGGGTCTACTCAGAGACTTATACATGTATCAATACTGGAGGACTGATGACAATCTAACTATGTTCGCAGTGCTTCCATCACTGCACAAGTTCAGTGTAGGTAAGAAGACCTCGGTTAAATAAAGATAAAGCTTAAATAATGACAAATACACCCATGCAATACAGATGCTCAACCCTCAATGTTAAAGGTATCAATCACTGCATAAAAAGAAAGCGTATCATTAACTACTTAAAGCAACATCAGATTGATATAGCCTTACTGCAAGAAACTCATCTGAATGATACAGAGCATTCAAAGTTAAAACAAGGGGGTTTCATTCAGGTGTTCTTCTCTTCCTTCACCTTGCGAGCTAGAGGAGTGGCTATATTAATTAGCAAAAAAATTCCTTTCCATTTGGTGTCCACCTACAAAGACAGAGGATGGCGATGGGTGATCATTCAAGGCTCCATTCTTTCTCAATCCATTACCTTAGCCAACATATATGCGCCCAATTATGATGATCCTCAGTTTTTCCATGACATTTTTTTTAATCTGCCAAACCCCCCTGGGGAAACTTTCATTGGTGGGGATTTCAATCTAGTAGGGGAGAGCAAGGTCGAAAGTAACATTTTTCACATTAACGTCATTTTAAAAGATAACGTTAGAGACAGAAACAGTTTTTTGTTGTGATCAACAGCTCATATGTGTGCTCTATCAAAACCAGGCCCTATTTTGTACAAATGTAAAACGACTTCGGTATAATTGATCTTGAACGGAAGTTGCAATTTGTTACTTTTGACCCACCAGCAGGGACGAAAGTAAGAGGGGGGTGGGTCAAAAGTAACATAATGGTATAAACTTGAATTGATCGGATTATTCTTGTTTTTATTTAAAATGTATGACTATATCCCTGCTAATATGTTATAGCAAACATGTTATGCCCTTAATCTTAATTAATATATTTTTTTTTTTTTTTCATTTTTAGAGCTAACGATCAACGATGCGCATTTCTGATTTTTCAGACCTTTGTAAATCAGCCTTTAACACACTCAACTTTTTTAAATTCCTGTTTCCAAGCAGACTGAGTGAATTACAGTTAAATATAGACTTATTCAGTTTAAGATGAGGCCAACCATTCACTTTCTGCCTCACCTTTATATTCCCGTTGCCGTTCATTCATATGTAAAAACCTTCCCAACAAGCGGATGACACTGAAATCACTCCACAACGGTAAGTAGGATAACTTGTTTGAACAAAGCTTGTGATAATCAACATCATTAAATGCAACAAGTGCTAAGGTTCACTGTTGGAGCGGTGTAGTTTTCACGTTTGATCACTAGGTGGAGCATCACGGCAGGGAAAGTGGCGTGAGACACAGGTAACGAGCTGCAGGTGAGAGGGGAGACAAACGGTCTCTGACCGTGTGACCGTGTGGCAGCGTTCTTGTAGCCCACCATGACGATAAAAGGACACACAGCCGAAGAGAACACTGGTTTTCCGGGAGGCATTGGCTACTAAGGTGAGCAGAAATGACCAAGAAAATAAATGGGTCACCACATTCAAATGAAATCGAGGCAGCACATAGGCCAGGTCACCAGCAGTTTACAATTAAGCTAATCAGCCACGTGGCACACAGCGGAGTTTTAGCCTACATGGGATATGTTTCACTATTGAAAACATCAGCTAACAGGCTACATGTAAAGAAACAGTCAACAGTAACTTTAAAAATGATCTGACAGTGTCATAGTATGAAAATAACATATTTAATCTTTTTTATTCTCTGTCACAGTATTTTCACCAGTTTTGTCTGAGTGTGTGTGTGGCAGTGTGTGACAGTGTGACAGCAATAAAACATTTCATCTTTTTTCCCCCACAGACCTGAGGTCACAGGACACAGCCTGTAAACCAAACCATGAACAGGTAAGGCTACAGTAAATGCTAAAACTTTTTTTAAACAATGTGTGAGTGTGTGACAGTGTGAAAACAAAAAAACATTTCATCTTTTTTATATACAGTATGAACAGTAACAGTTCTAACTTTTCTAAACAGTGTGTGCGAGTGTGTGATGGTGTGTGACAGTGCTGTGAAAAGCTTCAGTAACAGCTTTCACTTCAAATAGTGTGTGTGTGAGTGTGTGGCGGTGTGACAGTGTGATAATAAAACATTTTCATCTTTTTTCCCCACAGTGAGACAGTGATATGAACAGATAATAGTAAATGCTACAACTTTTTAAAACTGTGTGAATGTGTGAAAACAATAAAACATTTAATCTTTTTTTAAACAGTGTGAACAGTAAAAGTTCTAACTTTTTCTAAACAATATGTGTAAGTGTGTGATGGTGTGTGTGATGATGTGTAACATCTTTTTTTTTTTTTTTCTTTACTCCATGTCACAGTTATGACATATAGTGTTCGCCTCCCTCGGTACAGGCCTCATGAGACCAGTGCTGACAGAAGAGACACTGCACCCACACTTCCCCGGGCAAGGATGAGGTGAATGTCTCCCCACACACAAGACATTCCTCATCCTTGCCCAGGGAAGCTGTGGGTGCAATAGGCTGTGGGGTGGGGTACAGCCTTTTCTTCGGGCCTGTGGCTGATCTCTGGCTCTTCCGGCCCCTCTGGCTCTTCTGGCCCCTCTGGGCCCTCTGGCGCTGCTCCTCCTCCAAAGCAGCCTTAACTGGTGTGTCTGTAAGTATTTCTGTTGACCTGCAACATTGAATGTGAGAACAATGGTTGTCAACATTTATTTACATTTACAGGCACAGTTATCTTTTTTTTTTTTAATGACTACACTTATGTGACAAGCATGAAAATAAAGACAAAGCAAAAAACTAATTCTGCTCACCTCTTTTTGCCTCCTCTTTTTCTATCCTTCCTAGGACCAGCCTTTGGGAAAGGACGCACCAGTTCTGGGCTGAACTCCTGGTCCTGGACGTTTGTCATGCGGCTGTTTGTCGACTGGCACGGGACCTCAACTGGACCTGGCTGGTCATGGATAGTTGGTGCCAGTGCACGAAAACCCAGCCATAATGTTACCAGGTGCTGCTGCGAGAGGGAGTGCTTTGGCCACAAGCTGTGGGATATCGTAAATTGATACTGTTTTTCCTGGATTTGACCTCATCCAGGTGTCTGCTGCACTATTAATGTAGTGCTTCAGAGGACCAAAGATGCTCCTGTCAAGTGGCTGGAGACGGTGGGAGCAGTGGGGTGGGAAAGACAGCAGCACAATGCCATGAGACTTACAGAATGTTATGGCCTCCATTGACAGGTGGGATGAATGATTGTTCAGGAGCAGCAGCACCTTCGACTCCTGGGTGACGCGGTGTGCCTGGCAAAGTGGTGCAGAAAGGCCACAAAGTCGGCCTCCTGACCCTGACCCATTGGCGGAACCAGCAGCACCAACCGGACCACCAATCAAGAAGTGGTTCTGGTATTTCTTCCTGGGGAAGACGAAGAACGGCGGAACACAGCTGCCTTGTGCGTTGGCAGCAAACGCCATTGTGACCAAGGTCCCCCGCTCACCAGAGGTCACGGCACCAACCTGGCGCTGCCCCTTGGTGGCGATGATTTTATCCGGCACTTGAACTGTTGTGGTACCTGAAAATGAATTATAAACATAAACTATTTATTTATTTGTATATATTGACATGAAATGAATTATGAACTTAAATTATTTATTTATTTGTATATATTTACATGAAATTAATTATGAACTTAAATTATTTTATTTGTATATATTTACATGAAATTAATTATGAACTTAAATTATTTTATTTGTACATATTTACATGTATATAGTTATAGGTGTGTGTGTGTGTATAGTTGTATATAGTTAGATGTGTGTGCCTGTATAGTTGTATATAGTTAGAGGTGTGTGTGTGTATATAGTTGTATATAGTTAGACGTGTGTGTATATTTATTTCATAGCTTATTTATGTGTATAGTTATATATTGAAGGGCTTGTAGTTTTTAACAGTTTTCCAGTTTTAATAAAATTTTAATTTTACCTGTTTCGTCCACATTCCAGATGTCTTTGGCATCAAAGTTGTACCGCTCAAGGACCACCCTCAGATTTTTAAAAAAGGCTGCCATATTAGTTTTATTGAAACTGGTGGACCTTGACAAGCTGGTGGCTTGTGGTTTTCTAATTGATAAGGTCTTGTTCCTCTCCAGAAAAGATGTGAGCCAGTCCTTACTGGCCATTTTGCTTTTATCCCATGAAGGGGGGTACTTGCATTCAAAACTGCGGGCAAGCTGGTAGGCGAATCTGCGCACCTAAAACAGAGGAAAAAAGTTAGAAGAGAGCCTGTGTTTTATTAGCTTGTTCAAAAATTGGTTTTAGTATGAGTGAATGGTGTGATTGAGCTGCAAGGTTGAATAGACGTATGAAGATTCATGAATTTGCAATGATGTATCTGTGTGTCTTTTATTTATTTATATATTTATGTATTTGTATTTATATATTTATATTTATCAGTTAATAAATGTAATGCATTTTGATTAAGGCAATACATCAGTGTCATGGTGCAGTTTAGCCTTCTATGTTACTGTTTTTACTACACTGACCTCTTTGGGACTTAGGCCAAAATAAATGTCAGCTGCCCTCTTTAGGTATGCCTGCAGCCTCTTCTCCTGGTCCTGGGTAAAGACCTTATTATGGGGTCTATAACCTGGAGGCATAACCTCGAGCTTGCTGGCCTCTGCTCTCCTTCTGCAATACCTATGCAGGGTAACATGGCACACACCATGTGCCCTTGCTGCGCCTCTGACACTCGCATTTCCGCGTGACACGTCTATAAAAGCCCTCTTGAAAACTTCTGGGTCAACCAGACCCCTGTCTGTGGTCCTCACCCTGACTCTTGGCATATTCTGTTGGTGAAACATGACATGCACATGCTTTAAAAAATCCTGCACCGCACACAGTGCGACTGCAGGCGGGTGAAAGAAACTTGTTTACTGTGGAGTCAGTTAAGCCTGTCTTGCCTCTAAACTGTGAAACTCTGGCATGTCAAACTTAAGGATGTGTTAAGGCACTAATAAACCTGTCAAATGATAATGACTATGACATACAAAACAATAAACACAGCCTGTAAACCAAAAAAGATTACCGCTTGATTTACTTTACTTACCGCAGTGAAAAAACAGCTTCTTCCGTATAACTCAGCGGGAGTGTGACGTATCCTTATGTGATTTGGTGGTCCGGCTGAGTGGTGCGTGCTGTACATGCTGACGTCATTTGACACGTTAGACTCGTAAGGGCTCGGAGAAAATCGCTCTGTTACTTTCGTCCCATGTTACTTTCGACCCGGCTCTCCCCTACTTGTTCCTATCCTAGACAGGTCTTCAGCAAAACAAACAACTCTAACACAAGCAGCAAAAGCATTAAAAACAGAGCTCCGAAACTCCGGCCTCTGTGATATATGGCATATGCAAAATCAATTGACAAGGGAATACTCTTTTTACTCTCCAAACCACAACAGCTACTCAAGAATTGATCTCTTCTTGGTTCCTTTGGCTAAAGCAATGCAATCCCCCCTTGTGAATATTTAGCAAGAACTATCTCTGACCACTCAGGGCTTCTGATCACAATCCCTTCCACTGAGTCATGTGGCTCTCTCAAAAGGTGGCGTTTCAACTCTTATCTACTCAACGATCCTGAATTTATAGAGTTTGTTAATAAACACTTAGACCTTTTCTTTGAGACAAATCAGAACTCGGTCTCACCTGATTTTGTTTGGGAATCAATGAAAGCCTATATAAGAGGTCAAATCATATCATACACCTCTGGCAAACGCAAAAAATATAGCTCAAAGGTGGAATCTCTAGAAAAGGAAATAAAACAACTCGAGGGGCAGCATCTAACATCACGTAACACAGAAATCAGACAAAAACTCATGTCAAAGCAATTAGAATACAACACTATAACTACTCAGAAAATAGAGAATGCAATGAGAAGGACAAAGCAAAGATTTTATGAACAGAGAGATAGAGCCGGCAAACTTCTTGCCTGGCAGATTCGTCGGGAAAAAGCCCAAAGAGAAATACATATTTTGAAATCAGCTTCTAATACAATCACCAACCCGAAAGAAATAAACAACATGTTTAAAACATTTTATGAAATACTTTACTCCACCCAAGGTAATTTTCCCGGAAAAAACACATTTTTTCTGGATAAATATGACCTTAAGCTTAATGAGGGAGCTAGGGAGAGTTTAGAGGGAGTTATTACAGAAAATGAAATATCAGAAGCCATCTCCAAAATCAGGTCAGGGAAATCCCCCGGTTTGGACGGCTTTCCCATTGAATTCTTCAAGACTTTTCTCCCTAAACTGCTTAATCCTTTCCTACTGATGTATAATCATGCTATTGAAAACGGAAAACTGCCAGAATCTCTAGAATTGGCGCTAATTACGGTTCTACCTAAACCAGGGAAGGACCCGAAATTATGCAGTTCATACAGACCGATTTCACTTTTATCTACAGATTATAAAATATTCTCTAAAATACTATCTTCAACGATTAGAAAAACACATCCCGGATTTAATACACTCAGACCAAACTGGATTTATCCAGAATCGCTCCCCATTTGATAATGTCAGAAGGTTTTTCAACATCATACATGCCTCTGAAACAGATAACTTTCCAACAATTGCTGTGTCTTTAGACGCGGAGAAAGCTTTCGACCGTTTAGAATGGCAACTTATACAAAAATGGGGTCCTAGAGTCATTTGAAGATCTTACAGCTAAATACAGCCTTGATAAGAGGCACTTCTTCAAATTCCTCCAACTCAAGCACTATATTCGAACAGAACAGGGGGGCAGACTTCTACCAGTTACAAAATAACCCTTAGATGATATACTGAGTAACAAAAAAGAACTCAAGGGGTTTATATCTCACATGTATACTGGCATTAGCAGTCTGTTAGAAAAAGACGGGCTTAAGGTTAGGGAAAAATGGGAGGCCGACTTGTTTCATAATTTTGAAGAAGCTGATTGGACTGAGCTATGTGAAAAGGCCCAACACTTTTCCTATAATAGTAAACATATATTAACCCAGTACAATCTGATACATAGAGTCTACCACACCCCTGAAAGACTACACAATATAAGTCAGACAATCTCTCAATACTGTCCAAGGTGCAAATCCGAAGTTGGCTCTCTTCTTCATATGTTCTGGTCTTGTTCACAACTGTCCAACTACTGGGAAACATTACTTAGAACCATATCCAAGATAGCTAAAACAAATATTCCATCTGAACCAAGGTAAACTCTATTAGGGGACATGTCGATGCTGCCTGTAAGGGGCAACAAAATCAGATTCATAAGAATAGCTTTGACAATAGTGTTACGGCTGCCGGTGGCTGCCGTTTAACATGCATTATGTTTCCATGAGTGCTGTTGCAGGTTATGCAAATCCAGCTGTGTGATTCCCTGTCGAGGATTGGTTCTTCTGGAGCTGAGACCGCCTACCTCCTGGTTGCTGTTCGCTGGCGTCTGTGATTGGTGTGGCTGTGATTCAACCGAACCTATCAGGAGTCTTCAATCAACCCCAGCTGCCCTTTAAATAGCTGGTGTGTCCACAGTTCAGGCGGCTGTGAACCAGTGATCAGTTGCCTCGCTGTGGGTTGCATACTATTATGTTGGACTAGAGAGTAGTTGGAGTGTGTATATTCTTTACCAGTCGGAGTGTTTGTGATTTGTTTGGTTTGAGACAGAGTACCAAGAGTTGGACACTCTTGTTTGAGACTTCTAAGTTGCCGAATAACTGCTAGTTTGCTTTTGTCCATTGTGTGTTGTGAGCTAACGGGTGCTGACCTATTTTTGTTCTCTATTGTATATTTTTTTGAGCCAAGAGCTAACTGACTGCCAGTTGTTCAACTTTATTTTGTGTGTTTTGGTTATTTATCAGCACCTGTATAGCCTTACCCTCTTTCTGTTATATTTCCTGGTGCAAGAGCACTCTCCTTAGTTAATTAAACCCCTGACTTTAACAAGAACCTGTCCCAGTGTCACATTCCTCCTCATTTCTTTTCCCCTAATATGTTGCTGCTCTCCAAAACGAGCCGGGTCGTAACATAAATGGGGGCTCGTCCGGGATCCGAAATGAAGATTGTATATTGGTAATTCTAAATTGACACTGGAATCAGGTCTGTCAGTGTTTAATTAGGTGGCGAGAGTTTGCTGAGCTCCTTTGACTACTAGGTAAGTTAAGTGAGCTCATTAGATTCAGCTGTCTGCTTGAGTGAGTGCTGCTGGCTACTGAGCACCATGGCAGAAAAGTTTAACTTGGACAACTTTGTAGTACATCCTACTGTTGAACAAGTACATAGTTGTAGGAAGGAGGATTTAGCGGAGATAGCGACTCATTTCAATATTCCCTTTGTCAGGTCCATGCCTAAAAAAGAAATTAGAGAATGAGTGATTAGTGGATTGGTGGAACAGGGTGTGATTACTGACTGAGCAGTTGGAGTCTGTGTCTCTTCCCAGTTTCTCAGCAGAAGCAGAGAGTGGTCCAAGTATTGAGACGCCCTCAGACTCTGGGAAA
Source organism: Pagrus major (assembly GCF_040436345.1). Classification (NCBI taxonomy): domain Eukaryota; kingdom Metazoa; phylum Chordata; class Actinopteri; order Spariformes; family Sparidae; genus Pagrus; species Pagrus major. Next base: position 2,126,797 of record NC_133231.1, read on the forward strand.
GTCTGCCAGGCAGGTGAGAGAGGGAAGACCCCTTTTACACAGCCTAAGTATGATCCGTCCCCACAGAGCAGTACTGGCACTACCGGGGCACGGCTTAAAGTCTGTCTGGCTCGGCTGCAACTGGAAGCTCATGAGTGGGAGACGCAATCCCAGCTCCAGCTCCAGTTGGAAATAAGAAAAGCTGAACTTCAGGCTGAGACTGAGAGGGCAGTGAGACTGAGACAACTCGAGCTTGAGGCTTCTGACACGGGGTGGAGTGCTCCTAGAGGCTCAGGTATGTCACCACCTTCCACCAGCTCACCTAAAATAGCGTTTGATGTTAGTAAGCATGTGGCGTTAGTACCTGTATTTCGGGATAATGAAGTTGACTCCTATTTCAATGTGTTTGAGAGAATAGCGGGTGCTTTACAATGGCCACCTGAAATATGGACGCTTCTGCTTCAGTGTAAACTACATGGTAAAGCTCAGGATGCTATGGCCGCACTCCCTGTTGAAGATAGCTTAGATTATGAAACTGTCAAGACGGCTATCTTACGAGCATATGAACTTGTGCCTGAAGCGTACCGACAGAAGTTTAGAGGTCACAAGAAAACTTCTGCTCAGACCTATGTTGAGTTTGCTAGTGAGAAGGGAACTCTATTTGATAAGTGGTGTGCAACGTGTAAAGTTAGTGATTTCAATGCGTTGAGAGAGCTGATCCTGTTAGAGGACTTTAAGAAGTGTTTGTCTGAGCGTATTGTTGTGTACCTGAATGAACAGAAAGTGGGCACACTTTCTGCTGCCGCTGTGCTGGCTGATGAATATGTGTTAACCCATAAATCTGCTTTTTCTCCAGTCTCTGCTGTCTAACGTCCCTCCTCTCCTCCCAGACCCTCTAATCCACGTCAGCTGAAAGAGGAAAGGGAATGTTATTACTGTCACCAGGTTGGCCATGTCATTGCAAATTGCTTGACATTAAAACGCAGAGAGCAGTCCTCACGCTCTTCTCAAGCAAAAGGGGTAGGACTGATTAAAGCAGGTCGTGGGGTGAACACTGACTCATCTGATCAGAAAATTTATGACTGTTTTAAGCCATTCATGTTTGATGCCTTTGTGTCACTGACTGGTGAGTCAGCTGATAAACACTCCATACGGGCTTTGCGAGATACTGCGCGCTCTCAATCTGTTATTCTAGTGTCATCTCTGCCTTTTTCTGATAACTCTGCTTGTCATTACAGTTCAGTTCTTAGAGGAGTTGAAATGGGTTACATGCCACGGCCAGTGCACCGCGTACATATTCAGTCCCCCCTTGTTACTGGATTCTTCCCAGTAGCGGTTTGTACTGAACTGCCAATCCCCGGTATCGTACTCCTGATGGGGAACGATATCGCAGGAGGTAAGGTAACTCCCACACTAGAAGTCCTAGATCAACCCCAGTGTGATGGGATCCCGACATCAGGTCAGACACCCCCGAATGTATTTCCGGCCTGCGCTGTAACTTGCGCTCGCTCCTGTGAAATTAGCCCAGATGACCGTGAAGTTTTGTTGTCTGACAGTTTATTCATGTCAGTTTTTTCAGGTGACAAAGAGAAGAAGAAAGAGGCTGAGAGATTCTTATTACCTGTTCATGATGAGTCTGCTGAGCAAACACCCCCGACTGGCCCGGAACTGCCGTTAGCTGGAGGTGCAGCATTTCCAGTCAACCGAGCGCGTTTGAGCCAGATGCAGAAAGCAGACCCGACACTGCAAGAGTGCTTTGCCAAGGTGGTGAGTAACGACAAAGCAAGGGATGAAAAGGTAGCATATATTATGGATGGTGAGATGCTGTTGCGTAAATGGTCTTCCTTCGTGACTGGTGATCCTGATTGTGATTCTGTTTACCAGATAGTTGTTCCTGAAGGATGCCGCCAGCATGTGATGTCAGTGGCTCATGAGAGTAAGTGGGCGGGACATTTGGGTATAACCAAAACATATCAAGCCATCCTCCGACATTTCTATTGGCCAGGTCTAAAATCGGACATTTCTAAACATTGCCGTGCTTGCCATGTGTGTCAAGTTGCGGGAAAACCTAACCAGAGTGTCCCTCCTGTGCCATTGCACCCCATCCCTGTGATAGCAGAACCATTCGAGCGAGTGATTATTGACTGTGTTGGCCCTCTACCTCGAACTAAAAGTGGAAATCAATATTTGTTAACTATTATGTACGCTGCCACTCGTTATCCAGAGGCTATTCCACTCCGTTCGATAACCGCTAGTGCCGTAGTTAAAGCTCTACTAAAGTTTTTTTCTACTTTTGGATTACTGCGGGTGATCCAGACCGACCAGGGCTCTAATTTTAAGTCTGGTCTTTTCAGACAGGTACTCAAGAGTTTGAGTGTGCATCACACCGTGTCTTCCGCATACCACCCCCAATCGCAAGGAGCTTTGGAGCGCTGGCATCAGACGCTAAAGTCGATGCTCAGAAAGTACTGCGTGGAGACTGAGAAACAGTGGGACGAGGGAGTCCCCTTTGTCTTGTTTGCTGCTCGTGACGCCGTGCAGGAATCGATTGGCTTTAGTTCTGCACAGCTTGTTTTCGGCCACACTCCCCGTGGGCCGCTTAAGTCACTGCACGACCAGTTCTTGTCACGTGAGTCTGCGCCCAAAAGGCACACGTTAGACTATGTCACCCAGTTCCGGGAGCGCCTTCAACGAGTTAATGCCCTTGCTAAAGCCACCCTTAGTGACTCACAATCGGTCATGAAGCGCTATTACGATCATTCCGCTGTATCTCGCTGTTTTGAGGCAGGTGATAAAGTTTTGGTATTGCTGCCCATCACCAGGTCCGTTTTTGCAACTAAATTCTCCGGCCCGTATGTTGTTAAAGAGCGTCTTAGCAACACTGATTATGTACTCTGTACTCCGGACCAAAGGTGTAAGACTAGAGTCTGTCACATAAACCTGTTGAAACGCTACCAGTCCTGCAAGGACAATGTTAGCTCTGCTGTTCCCTCACCCTTAGTAACCGAACAGTCAGTTGTTAAGGCTGCTGCTTTCATTGTGACAGAGTCTGTAGGCGCCCCCCACGGAGATGATCCACAGATGCGCGTCCCTACACATCAGTCGGTCCGCCTCCCAAATTCGGAGATGCGTGCAAACCTGTCATGCTGTTTACAGCACTTAACCGCTGAACAACAACCTGATCTGGAGTTGCTGATTGGCCAGTACTATTGTTTATTCAGCGATGTTCCAACACGCACTTCTGTCTTGGAACGTGATATAGAGGTAAAAGATGCGCGCCCCATAAAACAACATGCATACCGCGCCAATCAGACTAAACGTCAGTTGATGAAACAGGAGGTAGAGTATCTCCTGCAAAATGATTTGGCTTCTGCTAGTTCCAGTCCGTGGAGTTCGCTGTGTTTGCTAGAAGCTAAACCCGATGGCTCTCCCAGGTTTATCACAGATTTCCGCAAAGTAAATGCAGTTACTGTTCGAGATTCGTACCCTCTCCCTCGCATGGAGGATTGTATTGACAACCTGGGCACCGCAAAATTCGTTAGCAAGTTAGACTTGCTGAAAGGTTACTGGCAGGTACCTTTAACGGCCCGTGCCAGAGAGATTTCCGCATTTGTCACCCCCGATCATTTCTGCCAGTACAATGTGATGGCTTTTGGCATGTGTAACGCTCCTGCTACATTCTAGAGACTAGTTAGCACCGTATTGTCCGGTTTGCCAAACTGCAACGCTTACCTCGATGATTTAATCATTTATGCAGATACATGGGAGAATCACATGCATGTATTGGAGCAGGTTTTTGACCGTTTGGCCGGCACTACATTGACTCTAAATGTGAATTTGGAAAAGCCACCGTAACTTATCTCGGTCAGCAGGTGGGACAGGGACAGGTGCGCCCCGTTGAGGCGAAGATTGTTGCCATTAGAGATTTCCCCGTTCCAACCACGCGTAAGGCGCTGTGTCGGTTCCTGGGAATGGCTGGCTACTATAGGAGTTACTGCCGCAACTTCTCTAGTATCGCCTTTCCGCTGACAAGCTTACTCAGCCCTAAGGTAGACTACGTGTGGACCACAGAGTGCCAGGTGGCATTCGACAGTGTAAAGCTTTTGTTAAGTCACACTCCCATGCTCGCGGCCCCTGACTTTTCCACGCCCTTTAAGCTCGAGGTAGACGCCAGCGCCGTGGGCGCTGGTGCGGTCCTGTTACAGAGAGGGAAGGATGGTATTGATCATCCTATTGCTTATTTTTCCCGCAAGTTCAACTGATACCAAGCAAATTATTCCACCATTGAGAAGGAAACCCTTGCTCTGTTGTTAGCACTACAGCACTTTGAGGTTTATGTTGGGTCTACTTCTCTACCTGTTGTAGTGTTCACTGATCATAATCCCCTTGTTTTTCTGTCCCGCATGTTTAATCACAATCAGCGACTCATGCGGTGGGCACTGCTGGTACAAGACTTCAATCTCGATATCCGACATAAAAAGGGGTCGGAAAATGTGTTAGCTGATGCTTTGTCTAGGCTGTAGAGCTTAGCCATGTGTTATGTATGTAACCTTACCGTCAAGCCACAAGGGCTTGTAGCTTAACCCTCTAGGCGCCAGAGTTTATTTAGGAAAATATTCCGTTTGGATTGTAAGATTTCAAAAGGCTGTAGCTTGGAATTGGTGAGAGATAAATTCATAGTGTAAATGGGAAAAATATTCATAATGACCTAAAGTTTGTGATGGGAGTAAATTTAATCATCTAATTTGCATATTGTGATGTCACCAGGTGACTGAAAGTAACTTTCAGTAAAACTGATTTTTGAACATATTTACACAGAAAAAAAATATTTATATTGTCATCTCATCCTCAAAATAAAGGAACAGGAGTTTGATTGGAGTAAATTTACTAATCTAATTTGTATGTCAACAGGTAAAATTCAGTAAAACGGAATTCTGAACATATTTACACAGTAGATTTTTTTTTTTTTCATCCTCTCATCCTCAGAGTAAATGAACAGGAATCTGATAGGAGTAAATGTCCTAATCTAACTTGTAAAAAGAAAAGAAAACTCTCGCCGTGATCAGCGTGTGTTGCTTGTGTGACAGTGTGCGCAGCTGCAGCATCGCCAGTCACTCGTCTCTGACGAGCGATCGTCATCAGAGGGCAAATCGTCCCCTTCTGAATCGCGATCAGCAAAGATCTGTGCAAGCACCTCATCCGTACTGTAAAGTCTTTTGGGCATTTTGTTTTTTATTACAAAAATCGCTGTCTGTCTCTCGATCTGTCCAGCACACTTCTGCCACCGCTCCGCGGCTCTCTCCTCTCCCACTCTGCCCGCTTAGCCGCTGCCGCTCCGACAGCCGGTGTCGGGTTTCAAACTTTTTTTTCTCAGGTATTTTGCATAGAAACACACCCCCAAATGACATCAGGATTGAAGCTGAATCTATTGGCTATCTAGTGGTAGCAAGCAGTAACAGCACAAGGCAGTAGATTTAAAGATATGGGCTGTTTTAATGAGCAATGTTGCCTGTCGCAAAAATGCGACTTTGGCGCCTAGAGGGTTAAGGGGGGGAGTGTTACGGCTGCCGGTGGCTGCCGTTTAACATGCATTATGTTTCCATGAGTGCTGTTGCAGGTTATGCAAATCCAGCTGTGTGATTCCCTGTCAAGGATTGGTTATTCTGGAGCTGAGACCACCTACCTCCTGGTTGCTGTTCGCTGGCGTCTGTGATTGAACTGAACCTATCAGGAGTCTTCAATCAACCCCAGCTGCCCTTTAAATAGCTGGTGTGTCCACAGTTCAGGCGGCTGTGAACCAGTGATCAGTTGCCTCGCTGTGGGTTGCATACTATTATGTTGGACTAGAGAGTAGTTGGAGTGTGTATATTCTTTACCATTGCCTGTCGGAGTGTTTGTGATTTGTTTGGTTTGAGACAGAGTACCAAGAGTTGGACACTCTTGTTGCCGAATAACTGCTAGTTTGCTTTTGTCCATTGTGTGTTGTGAGCTAACGGGTGCTGACCTATTTTTGTTCTCTATTGTATATTTTTTTGAGCCAAGAGCTAACTGACTGCCAGTTGTTCAACTTTATTTTGTGTGTTTTGGTTATTTATCAGCACCTGTATAGCCTTACCTTCTTCCTGTTATATTTCCTGGTGCAAGAGCACTCTCCTTAGTTAATTAAACCCCTGACTTTAACAAGAACCTGTCCCAGTGTCACATTCCTCCTCATTTCTTTTCCCCTAATATGTTACTGCTCTCCAAAACGAGCCGGGTCATTACAATAGCCAATAAATGCATAGCTCTTAAATGGAAGAGTGAACACCCGCCCCCATCCTCACTTTGGCTTAGTGAACTGACCTCTTGTATCCCCAACGAGAAAATAATGTACAATCTAAAACAAAGGCCAGATAAATTTGAGGGAATATGGGGTAATTTGATTGAACATTTGAATACAGCATACATGATTTAAGGATCACACCAAAACAAGACGTAGTTGCTGACTAGAGAAATCTAACTATTTATATTATATTTGACTTTTCTTTTTATCAATTTATCCATGTATTTTCACTATGTATTTTTCTTCATGTTTTATTTTATTTTATTTTTTTTTTTTTTTGTCTATTTTATGTTATGATCCTATTGTACTATAATTTGTATTTAAGTATATCACTGTAGATATATATATACCAGTAATGGGAAATGGGGGGAGGGAGCGGGAGGGGGGCTTGGGTTGAAAAATATGTTCACAATGAGTTACTCAAACACTTGTCTTGAATATGGAAAAATCCAATAAACAGAATGTTCAAAAAAAAAAAAAAAAGATCTTCAAGCTCAAAGGATTGCACATGAGTAGGTATCTAAAGTAGAACATTACTGGTGCTTTTTTTCTGATAAACACCAACAACAACTTAACTACTTGTGTTTGTACAATATATTGACCAAGCATGTAACTTTGACACACAAGTGCCCTAATCAGAATCACATCTTTTGCCAAGTAGCTTTTCACAATTTTTTTCTGTAGAAAAAACTAGCACAGTTACTTATCTGACAGTAAATACTGCTTTTCAACGACCTTGAAATTATTGTCAATTTATTATAACACCACAACTCTGCATTTTATGCAGTGACAAATATTCCTGACATCAATTAGAAATAGCCTCTGTTACATCAGAATTGCGCCATTTACAGTCATTTCATATTTACCAATTCTACTTTTTGGGGGGGTTAGCAAAATTTCAGCAAAAAAATGCCTCTGAACAGAATTAAGGGAAACCCTCCTCTGTCCTCTGTCTGCAGGCACATAGGAGAACCCTATACCTGTATGGTGTACAGGTTTTGACTGAGGACAGCAGCATAGACATATCATATGCCATGAGAGCATTAACGTCACTTTATTTTGTTTTTGGAGTACCCAAAAGAACTGACAAAAACTCATGTTTTCATTGAAAGATTGGTTTTGGGTATCATGGACCACAGTGTTGGACCAGTAAAGAGACTGTACAATTGTTTGGGTAGTAATAAGTAGACTACAATGTTGCAGCATGGGACGCTTTTTTTAATTTTAATTTTGTGATAAATGTGAGTTTAGTTCAAATAGAATGATCAAATTCCTGCTGTTGCCAGTACTGTGTTTTGCTAAATATTGTTGAAAATATTATTCATTTAATACATATTTGTGATCATTCAAATGTTTACGTTGGCATACAGACGATTATTTTTTGTTTGTAGATGGTTTATGATTCTTCTGGTGTAGTAAACAGACCTTGACCTAGGTAGAACTTTTCACAGATGGTTCTAGGTATAACCCTTTATGTTGGGCTAGCTAGGTAGAACCCTCTGAAAGGGTTCCAGGTGTTACCTTTAGAAAAGGTTCTACCAGGTGTAGCTTAACTTAGGTTACGTACATCCTATATATATGTATAGTGTTACATGTTACTAGATACTTTCATTTTAAAGTAATATATTACATCACAATATTGTCTAAAAGTAATAAATTACTTATTACACTACTTCTTAGTTTCTTTCAACAAAATGCCCAAATAACCTGTACAGAACAATGAAAAAGCCTAGATCTTTTTAAATAAAGGAATGTCCTTGGACACAGTGATGAGCAGGCATACAAAGGATTAAAGTCTGATATATTATGAGATAGGAATAAATATTTTTAATTGTAGGCTTAGTCATCTGAAACACTAGACCTATACCTTATATAATGTAGCCTATGACAAAACTAAAATCTTTTTTTTCTATGCCTTTTTATTTGAGTCAACAGAACAAGGAATGCATGGGCATATGTGAAACACGATACTTAAAACAACAGCAATAAACGCTTCACTTCGGTAGGTAACGCGGATTGCAACGCATTACATGACATAACTGTAGTAATATATTACTGAAATATTATTAGTAACGCTTTATATTACTCCATTACTGCTAAAAGAAATATTGTAACGCCTTACTTTTGTAACTTTTGTGAGGCGTTACCCCCAACACTGCATAGGTATGTTTGTAGCTGAGGTTACAGAGGTAACATAGTAATTTTTAACCCAAACCCATGTTTTCCTAAAACTAACCAAGTAATTTTCCTGCCTAAACCTAACCAAACTGTGAGCACACAACTTATCAGCCTGTCACTGATACACTGCAGCAGTTTTGTTGTTTTGGGAGTCACTGATAATTGATCTATTCCACTTGTGGCTCCAGAGGAAGCTGCATGTTATCTGATAAATTGCTTACAGTTATGTGTGGCTAGTTTGCATTGTGGATAATGTAGGCACCAGGTTTTGAAAAGCAGTCCACCCGTCTATCATTTCACTCCTTTGGACTCATTATGGACAGACTAATGATCAAAATCAACACAGCAGAACCAGAGACATCAGTGGAGGCATGTTATCAGATTACATGCAGCTTCCTCCGGAGCTACAAAAGGCTTTATACTATCTTTTCAAATATGCAGTATTACTCCCCAAGACCTGTAAACACAATTTAATGTGTAATGGTGGAGTTACCCTCCAGTTTATACAGAAAAGAACTTTCTATGAAGTGCTCTATGTAAAAAGAGAAGGAAGCGCAGCAAGATTAAAAAAAAGTCTTCATGAAAACAAACTACAAAATGCGAAAAAGAGGTATTTAAGTCCTCATTGTCCCTCCATGGATTTGGATAGAGATCTGGTGAAATTTTGGAGGTAGGGGGGGCTGCAATCACGGAGTGCCATTGCCATGAAGGGGTTCACTTGGTCCAAAACAGTGTTTTTATTGGGTGCTGCATGTCATGTGGCTTCCACATGAATGCCAGGACTCAAGGTTTCCCAGCAGAACATTGCATGTGCATTATTCACATCGCCTGTCAGTAGTTTTAATATTGTGGCTGATCAGTGTATTTTTCCTCGTGAAAAAAATAAATAAATAAAAATTACTAATCTTGCTAATCTAAGTACTTGTAGCTAGACTAATCATCAGTACACTTCAAGTATGTTGATGATAAGTAAACTTAAAGTTTTCTATTATGGAACAATATACTAAGTATATTTTAGTTGTAATTAAATTGTAGTTTATTTAGTGCCCTTTCGTGTGCAAGGGTTGAACAACTTAAAGTATATTTTGTACACTTTAAGTATATTGCTGTGTATGTACTAATATACATGCATGATAAGTTTATATGAAGCCTACCTTGTTTGTGTTATAAGTACATTAAAATGTATTGGTAGACTATATAAAAGATATATAGTTATATACTAATATACTAATAAAATATACAAGCAATATACCATTAATACATTCTTATTGCAGTAATAATATACCATTAATATATTCATATTGTAGGGATAGGATGCTCACTTACACTTCTGGTTTATTTAAATTACTATAAAAGGACACTGTGGAGTTCATTATCAATAAACTTTAATGCTGTACTTCTACAGCGTTGCAAATGTATTACCAGTATACTAAAGTCTGAATTACTCATGGGACTTACATTTACACATAACTTTAAGGTCAAGTATATTTTCCTGTTATATATTTCGAGAAAGGGCACTTGGTACCATTATTTTAAAGTGTGTTAAAAGTGTTACTGTAAAATTTGGTTCAGAGCATGCATGATGTTGGTACATTATTATAAATATTATGTACAGTTTTTTTAGTATATTTGCAGTGTACTTTTGAAAATGTCAATATGAATTTGAAATAGATTAAAGTATATCTTCTGCACAAAGTATCCACGTGGATATATCATATCAACTTTTTTTTGTAATGGTCTTTCCATTAATTGGGTGATTATATGAAGAACTTGACATTCTTGGTATATTGGCAGTTTATGCAGGCTCCACAATTGAAGTTGCCTTGAAGAGGATTAGTTGTGAGTTTAGTGTTCAGGGCTTTAGAAATGTTGACATTCTCCAACAACCCTGCCTTTTATTTTTCTTCCTCTTTTAAAAGGTAAAGGTTTCTTGTAAGTATGGGTCATTTTGAAGAATATGCCAATGTTTTAGGATCATATCCTTAATGTTTTTAGTTCTGGGAGGGAATTTAGAGCAGTAAATAAGATGTGGCTTAGATTTGGAGGATTTTCTTTTTACTTGCATACATAGCAGCCTTTCTGCCCTGAATACACTTTGTGTTCTGCACATACAAGCCAATCTTCTTGGTCATTTCTTCCTCTGAATATTGACAACATCTCCTCTTTACATGTATACTATTGTTCTGGGACATCACATTTTATTTTCAGTTTAGTGAGCTGACTAACATTTTCTCCATGTCTGTCCATCCTGGGAGAGGGATTCCTCCTCTAGGGCTCTTCCTGAGGTTTCTTCCATCTTTTTTCCCCCTGTTAAAAAGTTTTTTTGTTTTTTTGCTCAACGTGGCAAGTTTTTCCTCACTCAAATCGAGGGTCTAAGGACCGAGGATGTCGTTCACTGTACAGATTGTAAAGCCCATTGAGGCAATGTGATTGTGATTTTGGGCTATCTAAGTAAAATTGATTTGATTTGATCTCCTGTTCTTTGCCATCATGATGCTTAAGTATATTAATTATGCCACTTATTTCACTGTACAATTTGAAATTTGTGTGTTGCACTGCACACCAACATGCTTACAAATCAAACCACATTCCAACAGTTGACCTATTAACCTAGTTAAACCTAAGATAAATATGTCCTTTTAACAAAATCAAGTTATATTAGCAAAACTTAGAAAAATATGTAGGTAAACTGACAATAAGGGCCAAATTTGAAATAATTATAATGATCCTTCAGTATGTGGAATATACAGTGAAGCCATTATGATTTATTGCATGATTTTCATATAACTGACATAATTATGAAAAGGAAGGCTATTATTATATCCTCTCAGAAGAGTAGGCAGCATTAACAGTTGGTGCAGAGCTGCTGGAAAGTATTATTTGACACTAACAACATAGGTTTAATATAACTCACTGTGAGTGTATGATTGCACTGATATGCGCTATATTCCTCTTCCCAGGCCTAGAGGAGACATGCCTCAGTGTTGCACTCCTGTAATAAGTACATTGGAGCTTCTTAAAATAGCTGAGGATTGGATTGCTATATTCTGCTCCAGTCCTGTGCCAGATAAGTTTGTTTGTCAGGAGAGTGTCAGATGCTTGGTGAGACCAGGTGTCCACCCACCAGTGACAACTCTACTTGTTTCGAAGAGGAAGTTTGAAGCTCCCATTCTGATCAGACTTAAGTAGCAAACAAATTGGCTTCAGACATGATGTCTTCATAAAGAAGATAGGGTTAGCCAAGCCTTGCCTCAGTGTAACCTAAGCACAGAGTTCAGACTGTGGGCAGCACTGCATTATCTAGAGGTATTAACCTACAGGGCTATGCTGGGACTGGCAGCTGCACTATATTTTTACATTCACTGGGTTAAATTTTAGTGTTCTATAACAATGTATTTCCTGATTCCTATATTTGGATGATCACCTCAGTGTGTGCTTTCTGTATGGATCATTTTATACTTTTATAAAAATGAAAAGAAAGCAATTTCACATATAATCCAGGCTTGTGCTATAGCACAACAATATGCGGGCAAGTCTATTTACAGTTGGAGGTGACAAGAACATGCAAATACTGTATGTGAAATGCACCATATTTTGACTATTTTACTGTTTATTATGTCCTCAGTAATGAACTGGTAAGCAATAAGTCACTGTTGGCATGAGAAAAAACATTTTTTTATTCCAAGTTCCCCATCACATTTTTTTCACTTTATTATAAAATAATTCATCCCCAATATTTTCAGTTTTATGTTGATCTATAGTGGGCAGTGATGCAATTATATTTGTGCGATTTGAACCAGTTGTAGATTCTTTATTGCAATCATGGTTTACTTAAAAGTTATTCAATCAAACCAAAACAGGCAAGTGAGGTTATCCTATTTAAGATTAGGGGTGATTTGACTTTCAATTCTAACATTTCAATTTGATTTTAAATTACTTTTCAGCATTGGTTATGCCATTGTTAGTAGCTCAACTGGATTTGGAAAGATCAAGGGCATTCTACAGTATTGGAGCTACCACGTACGATAACCCTTGATTGAAGGAAGTGCACGATTACGAGACAAGACCAGTAAGCCCTGGTCAGAAGACGTAAGTGACCTACTGCAGCTCACTCAACCAATACACTGAGCCACATTTGAGACTATGCAGTGTGAACCAATGATAAGGACCTCAGTCTTAGTTGTAAAAAGTTATTTGCCATCCAATCCTTCACGCCATCAGGCAATTATTCAAAATGACAATCCATCCATTAGGTTTGAAAGAGACATATAGGTGGATAGCATCAGCATTAAAGTGGTAGGAAATGTCTTTGAATTTGCTAACATCACTTAAGGGGAGCATGGACAATGTAAATAATATAGGACCTAAGACAGATCCCTGAGGCACCCCACAGGACAAAGCAGCAGTATTGGACATGTATGGACCAAGCAACACAGAAATACTCCAATCTGAAAGATAGGAGGAGAACCAGTCCAGGGCGCTGACACCTACCCACTGCCTAAGTCGATCAATCCAGATGCTGTGATCCACAGTCTCAAAAGCTGTGCTAAGATCCAGCAAAACCAAAACAATGCAGTCACCAATATCAGGGGACATCATTATGTCATTATTTACTCTGAGTAGAGCTGTTTCTGTGGAGTACAGCTGACAGAAACCAGACTCAAACTTATCAAAAATGTTATGTTCAGTTAAGACTTGAGTGAGCAGCTTGGCAACTACTTTTTCTTGAATTTTTTAAACAAATGGCAGCTTAGATCTTAACACTTTATATTAAGGTCCTTGAAATAAGCATTTATTAATAGTTAATAAGCCACTTATTAGACCTTTAAGAGACTTATCAACATTTATAAGACTAAAAGGCTTAATAACATAATTAACACATTAATTGACTTTAAGACACTTACAACTACTTATTAGAAACTTGTTTCAAGAAATTATAGACTGCTTATGTTAAGTTCCTTATCAATATTAATAAATACGCTACTATGCATATGTGTGTGTGTGTATGTGTGTATATATATATATATATATATATATATATATATATATATATATATATATATGTATATATATATATATATATATATATATATATATATATATGGAGAGAGGTATATACAGTTGCGGTCAAAAGTTTACATACACTTGTAAAGAAAATGTATATCATGGTAGTCTGTGATGGAATGAGTGGAACACATACTACTTTGCCACAAAAAACATTCACGAAGTTTGCTTCAGATCTGAATTTATTATGGGTCTTCTGAAAATGTGACCAAATCTGCTGGGTCAAATATATACATAGAGTAACTTGAACAACAATGTTTTGGTGATTATAGAAAGTTGTGTGGATCATATTTTGTATCTATGTAGTGTATGTAAACTTTTGACCGCAACTGTACATACATATATACATATATATAATATTTAATATTATTTATGTTATTATATAAATAGTATTTATTAATATTAATAAGGCACTAAAAGAGCTCAGTGGAGGCTTGAAAATGATATATGTAGTTAAACACAGTAAATATATTTATATTACTATTTTAAACAATTATGAGAAACTCATAAGGCCTTTATTAAAGTTGTTAAGCAGTCCAAAAAATATTAACAAGTTTATAAGTAGTTGTAAGTGTCTAATATACCAAAATAAATGTGTTAATTATGCTATTATTAACCTTATATAGTCTTATTTATGTTAATAAGTACGTCATTAAAATTGATAAGTATTGTTTGCATGTTTCTAGTAAGTAATTATAATTGTCTTATAGGACAATAATAAATGTGTCAACTTTGCTATTATAAACCCTTAAATAGTCTTATTAACTTTAATAAGCATCTTCTAGCATCATCTACTGTCTTATAAGTGGCTTTTTAACTATTTAATTCACAATTTTGACAAGGACCTTAATATAAAGCATTACTGATTACTTTTCTCTAAAAGTGGCTAAACAACAGCCTGTTATAAACAAGCAGAGACACAACCAGATTTCAGGGAAGTATTAATAATAGAGACCAGGCTTAGACCAATGGCTACTTTTAGTACTATTTTGAAAAAGGATCTAGGAAAATATCTACAGGGCTTGAGGAGGGCTTCATACTGCTCACCAGATCAGTGAGGTCCTGCAGTGAGACGAGATCAAAACAGTCCAAAACTGCCATTTCAAATCTTCTCCAAAAAGAAGGAGAGAATGTTATTGCAGTGCTTATTTGAAAAAACAGGGATGACAATATTACTAAATGTATCAAATAGGACTTTCGGGTTGTGTTTACTGGAGGAGATTAGGCTTGCAAAATAAGATGACTTTGCATCCTTAACCATTTTGTTGAATTCAATTCATTCAACCTTTATTTAAATTTTGAAAAATAACTGAGGGCAAGCCCTCATTTTCAATTATGTCGAGAGCACAAATAACAAAAACAGAATAGGTGCAAAAATGTGATAACAAACAGAAACAACGAACATAATCACTGAGCGAGTAAACAGAATAGGTACATAAAAATGATAACAGATAAGAAGCAATACGACAGAAAATGATAAGAAACTGCAAGCAAACGAACATTACAAAACACAAATAAAACAGAGGTGCATAAAAGATAAATGACAGAAAACCATACAGGACAGCACATAGTTAAAAACAGTCACATTCAAATGCTGAGTAGTTTGAAATCAAAGTCTTAAACTGACCTATAGGTATAACTGTATAAGTTTAAATGTACATTGTAAAATGTTCAAAGTGTATGGAGCACTGAAAGCAGTGCAATTTAGTGTTTACCGGGGAACTTCGAGCATTATACAATCACTAGAGCGTGTTGAACAGTGACTCTGTGACCAGTTTAATAAAGAGCTGATATATGGTGGCATGTTGTCCCTCAAGGCTTTTCAAAAGAAACAGAAACCAATGGCTGTCACGTCTTACTGTTAAATCTGCCCATCCAACTTTTTCATATAGAATACAATGATGAGTGGAATAACAGTCACCAGTAATGAATCTGAGGGCAGAGTGATAAACCGAGTCTAGTGGAGTAAGAGTGGAGATATAGGCACATCTATAGATAACATCACCATAATCCAGGACAGATAAAAACATAGCTTCATTGATCCATTTCCTACAGAACATGGGGAAAGTAGTTCTGTTTCTGTATAAATAACCACTTTTGTTTGTCTTAGCTTGCTAACAAGTGTGTTAATATGAAATTTAAATGTGTACCCAAATATTTTTTATTCAGAAACCCTTTCAATACTGTGTCCTGTTATAGTGGTAACATGCAGACCAATGTCTGCAATATCTGTGGCTCTTGAGAATACCATGAATTTGGTTTTGTTTGCATTGAGGACTAATTTCAGGTAAAAAAAAGAGAATCTTGCTGGAGCATTTTAATTGCTTTAAGTGCAGTTTTAGCACAGCAGAAACATGTAAAAACATGGAACGATCATTTCCTACAGTCACACATTTGTTGTCTATGAGACAGGTAGTCCTTGAACCAATTGCAAGAATTACAATCAAAACCAACATCACTTAATCTCTGTATGAGCAAAGCATGGTCAACAGTATCAAAAGCTTTTGTTAGATCCACAAAGAGGGCAGCACAGTATTTCCCTTTATCAACAGCAGATATAATATCATTAGTAACTCAGGTGATAGCAGTAACAGTACTATGCTTACAGGGCTGTTTCTGTCTTTTGGGGGGCTCTATGCAAGATGCTGTTTGGGGGCCCCTAGTTTGTCAAACTATGATGGATAGATTCCTAACCCTTTTAGGTGATTCACAAAGATGCAACAATCTAAACAGGCTAGAGTTGTGAAAACCTCTCTCAAATTAAAATCAAACATCTTAAGTTGACCCACCCAAGCAAGTTGAACTGATAGAAAATGATAATACTAGGTAAACAATGGGGATCCTCTATATGTCAATAAATGAAACTGATGCAGTGTTCCTCAAAAATATTTATTTTAAATTGTAAAAAGAAGGTTCTTAAACATTAAACATATATTTATATATATATACAAACCCAAAACTATAATAAATAAATAAATAATTAAAGTTGGACAGAAAATAAATTAGGCTATTACTTATAATAAAAACACAATGAGCCAGCATCCATATTAATATGCAAACAATACAAACTAAAAACTAACAAGAATAATACTACTGTTGAGATAGTAAGGAATCTTCCACATGTAACACAAGCCCTTCAGGGCCAACACAATAAACCAGCATAAGTGCAACAATGAAAACAAACCAACAATAAAAAGAATACTTGTGTTGTAGTTTTAAAGGAACTATATAGAACTATATTACATGATCACACCACTTTATACAGATCATTATCCGTATCTACCCTATCTACCCTACCTGATCTACCCTAAGTCCCTCCTCAAAACTTCTGCTTCCTGGCTTTTGTAGAAGCAAAGTCATCAATGATGTCATCATATGAGAGCTGCTTGCCAATCTCATAATTGATGCTGACTATGCCAAGACCAGTGAGGCGATCCTGTCCCATGGATGACCTTAGGTAGGTATTGATGAGCTTCAGCTTTGAGAAGCTCCTCTCTGCTGAGGCCACAGTCACAGGAAGAGTGCAGGCGATTCGCAGGGCAATCCACAGATTAGGATACAGTTCCTTCAAATGTTTTTTGTGGATGAAAGAGAGAAGCTGTAGTGCAGTCATGTCATCAGATGGCAAGCTTGGCAAGTTGCATATTTCCACAGCCAGCTCCTTTCCATCAATGGCACTCATCTCCATTGCTTAATGTGCTGCAGAGGTTGTCACACTGGTTGCACAATTCCACAGCATCCAGTTTTTTAAAATTTAGCAGCACTCCAAATCTGGCTCTCACGTCACCCAGTGTTTCAAACATATCCTTTAGAGATTAAATGGCTGTGTCAACAACCACATTAAAGAATGCAGTTTCCAGCTTCTTCATGGCATCTGCAATAGGATCGTCTGGGGCTTCATAGGCAAAGTGTTTTTTTGTGCTTCTTAGTCTCTTCTCTTTCAGCATAGCCTCCACATTCATTTCCTCACACATGTCTTTAGCAGAGGCCTGAGCTGAAGCAAAGCCAGTCTCTCTGTAACTGCTCAGTGATTTTTGTGCCTTTGTGAGGAGGTCAACTGCCACATCAAGCTGCATTGTGGCAGACTGCAGGAGCTTGCTAACATGGTTCACATGGTTTAGAATGTCATACAATACCACTGTGCAAATGAGGAAGCGGTATGACCCAACCTCTTCTACCAAAATTTGGGCTTCGACCTTGGTCAGAGGATCTGTCACTTTGTCCCTGACCTCCAACAACGCCTCCCTTATGTTAGAGGCCTGGTACTGCACAGCCTCTATGCTGTGTGTCACTCCAAGACTTTAGTGCAACAGTCACGTTCCTTCAGGGTTGCCCATCTTTGTGGGGCTGCTGAGAAATGGGTGTACAGTTTCTGTACAATGCCAAAGTAATTGATGGCATCTGTCGATGCTTTGCTGCATCAGCCACCACCAAGTTTAGTGAATGTGCCCCACATGGAACATAAAGTGCACAAGGATTTTTCTCAAGCAGCCTGGCTTCAACTCCTCTGTTCCTCCCCTTCATGTTGGCACCATTATCGTATGACTGTCCTCTGCAATCATCAAATAGAATATTAAGCTCCCTGAGCTTGTTCAAAATCAAAGTTGACAAACCAAGACCTGTTGTTTCAGAAGCCACAAAAAATCCTAGAAAGTGTTCCTTGATTTCCGGTGTTTCGTCCATTTTGATATTCCTTATGATGACTGATATCTGCTCTTGGTGGCTCACGTCAGGAGTACAATCCAAAATGATTGAATAATATTTGGACTGTTTAATCTCAGTCACCATCATGTCCAACATTTTCCCATTGATTGAAGTAATCAGTTCATTTTGGATAACATTTCCAAGATAACTGGAATGACTGAACTGGCCACTCTCCACACGCTCAATGTGCTGCTTCATGACAGGATTATATTTAGCAAGAAGCTCCACCTCTTTTAAGAAATTTCCATTATTTTGCTGGTGTAATGTGTTTGTCGAACCTCTCAATGCAAGATTTCTCTCAGCTAGAGATTGTATGATGGAGATTAAGCGAGTCAGGACATCTCTCCAGTGCCTCTTCTTAGCCTCTAAAAGTGTCCTTTCAGCTTGGCCTATGGTCTTTCCTGTCTGTAGACGCAGTTCAAAATCTTTCCAGGTTGCCATGTGTGTCATGTGCTCTGGACTGCTTTTGTGACTTTTCAGAAGTATTCCTATATTTGTCCAGTTTGACAGTCCCTCTGTCATTACTTTGTATTCTTTCTTTGAGAATAACTTGCAGCAAAAGCAGTACAGGGCATCATTTTTTTTTTTTTTTGAGTAGCTAAGCCAGGTCCGCTTTATCTTTTCTCCATTAATTAATGTTCTGTAGAAATAATGATGATGCAAACTTCTACTATCTTCTCTCTTGGGAAATGTGAAATTTGGGCTAACCTGAAATGGTCCTCTACCTACTAAATCTGCCCTGGATGAATCTGAGAGAACTGATGGCCAGTCAGCTGGATCAATTGGTTGAAAACCAAACCAAAAACTGGCAGCTGATCTTGCAAGCCTGCAGAAGTAGAAGATGGCCTTGCTGCTTCCTGGTCCGGTGGTGGTGAATATGGCTGTGCTGCTTGCTGGTCAGGTGGTGCTGAAGGCGGCTGTGCTGCTTCCTGCTCAGGTGCTGCTGAAGACTGCCCTGCTGCTTCCTGGTCCTGCAAAGACAAAACTCCTTAGGTTACCAAGCAAAAGAGATCCTAAGCAAATATTCATAATATATAATTGAGTTATTTTTGTGTATATTTTGCAGGGTATTACAAAGTGGAATACTTGTGCCTAACTGATGATATGGTCTTAACCTATATTCTGTGGGCAGAACTAACAGTCATATAAAGTATAGTTTACTTTAAGTTTACTTTAATTTGTGTTATTATGATTCTTTTGAATAAAACAAAGTAATACATCAAAAACATAACTAAACTGTAGGAATCTGGGCAAATTAGTTCAAATTATATTGTCACAATAAATATTCTAATAAATGTGGTAAAGAAAGACTGCAACTAACTCAGTAGAGTTAACAATAATCCACTCAGAGCAATAATCCACTGTCACAATAGTCCATAATAATCCACAATAGGCCTAATATGTATTAGTGTTGTTTAGCACACTTCACATTAGAGACCTATAAACTGAGGGCACACTAAAATTGATAAATTAATCATAAAAATAATCCTAAAGTAATGTTATGTGGCAAATGTTTAACAGCAAAGGAGGTCTATGATGGACAAGTAGCTCCCCCTGGACAAGGATATAGCAGATATAACAAACATTTGCGTAACAACACCCCCTCCCTCCCAAATGTCATGCCAACGCGCTGGACCTGATATAATTCACCAAAACAGGTGTCACTTCCGTCAGTCAGTCCCATAGCATTCACATGTGACATATCAATTTTAAGCTAGCTAAAAACACACTTAAGCTAGTTTAAAATTCGACATTAAAGCTACCCCCTCCACCCCACATCATGAAAGCCGGTACCGGCTCAACTCAACTTGCCTCGCCTCTCCTCGCTTATTAGTAGTTGCCTCCTTAACAATAGACGAAGTGAAGCTCTGTAGTGTAAACACAGAGGTATGGTTTGAGGAGGTCTCATGAGGCACCAGCTGACCGTTAAAAGCAGTACCAGAGTACACCATGTCAAATTGATTTCCAGCAGCAGCAAAATATTTGTTTAAAGCATCACAAATATCTGATGGTTTATCTATTTGGCAGTTATTAAATGTGATACTAGAAGGTATAGACACAGAGGATTTGTTTTAATTTACACTTACTGCTTTCCAAAAATTGGGTGGGTTTTCTACAAGAGCTGGAGATTAATTCTGTGATAGCTGGCCTTTGCTTTTCTCAATGAAGATATGCATTTATTTCTAAGTTGTCTAAAAGTTAACCAGTGGGCTTCCTGACCAGTATGCCTTGAATCATTTGTTAACCAATTTAGGTTAAAATCACCTAGAACCAGCATTTCTGAGTTACAGTACTGAGCACGTAAGTCTGCTAATTTATCAGTTGCACTGGAGATAGCTGAGGGTGGTCTGTATACACCCACAACAATGATTGTAATATTACTAGTTTTTCTTTTTCATTCAAAAAGGAATGAGGTATAGTGACAGCATTTTAAACAGTGACAGATAAACCTGATTTCACATAAACAGCCACACTGCCCCCTCTTCCAACTTTGTCTATTCTGTACAGGTTATAGTTAAGCAGAGAAACCTTATTATTATGAATGCTCTGTCAGGCCTGGACTAGGAAGGAGGACTCAGGAGCAGATTTAGAGCAATTAGAGCAGGCTTTTATTGCGAAATTTGATTTCTTCACTTGAACTCTTAAACAAGGTGACAAATAAATAGGCTATGAATCAATCTAATCTGCAGGCTGAGAAAACAAGAAACGAGACTACAACTAAACTCGAGGCAAAACGACCTCAAAGCAAAAGAATAATGAAACAAAAAAAAAATCACTCCTGAAGAGGCAAAGAAAAGGGCTAAGAACTAAACTACACTGGCACATATGGCTATAAAAACTTGTAACAAAAAAATCACTCCAATCGGAGGAAAAGGAAAAGGCTATAAACAAAACTACTCTTTCGACTGACTATGAAAACGAATGAAACAAAAGGAGGCACTCCACCGGAGGCAAACAAAAGGCTATGAATTTATCTTGAAACACACTGAAAACAATTACAAACAAAAAGTCACTCACTTAAGAGGAAAAGTATTAGAAATACAAACTTGGAATTCGTGGCTTTGAACAAGGCTGTGGATGAGAGCTGGGGTGCGTGATATGAGAATTTTCAGTTCATCTAATTTAGATTGATTACACAGACTTCTAACCTAAGCCCATTCTGCATTTAAAAACATGTGAGTTGAACATATTTTGCTCTGAGTCACCATAGGGCTTACTGTCACAGTGCAACTTAGAGCAATGGATGGTAGGTTGTACAATAATTACATTTTTAGCTCTATAATTTGTACAGGAATTAGGCATGTGATTTTTGCGGTGACTATTTGAGATCAAAACAAATTATTAGATGCAGGAGCAGATACTGATAACGAAAGAGAGGGAGTATTCTGGCTGTCATACCTTACAATTACAAGGTCTTTGTAATGCAGGTTGTGAATTTGAATGGTATCGTCATCCGCATCTGGAAAGGGGCAGTCAGGGAGATGAGATGAGTTTGTCGCACCCAGTTAACCACAACCAGAGGAGTGCAGGACCGCCATGTGTTTTGCCTGGGTCGTGGCGAAAGTGGAAAACTCCAGCATGAGCTGCTTTTAAGCCATTGTTTCCAGAGTCTCCTTCAGCTTTCAAACAGTAAGGTGGCAAGAATTCACACTCTGAACCACACACAGCCATCACAGTTGATGTTAGTCCATAAAAGAAAAGCATAAAGTCAGTCAGTTAAAGCATGCTTAAAACTTAAAAATCAGTCCAGTAAGCCTAATTAGTCGGCCGTATCGAGCTGATGGCCAACTTTAGATGACATAAAACTAGATTTAGAGGTCCAATTGCAAAATAATTTTACCTAATTGTTGGGAATTGATGGTAGGGCAGGTGTGGTTATTAGAAATTAATAAGCATTGATAATAATTATTAAAATTAAAGAAATAAAAATTTATAAAATTATTTTTCAAATCGTTAAAACGGGGCACCACCCTGGAATCAGGGACCAATAACCAGACCAAAAATAGTCTCAAAAGAAGGGTTCACTTTAAATGTAAATATTTGTAAAATATTTACAATTAAAGGAACAGTGAAGGAAATGAATCCGAGAACTGACCATCACAACCAATAAATACCACAAGACATATGCACAAAATAATCACAGAAAACTGCTATGTACAATATAATAGACTTTATTATTGTTAGCAAACTGATTAAATCAATAATACTTTCAATAGACAAAAATCACTCAACTAAAGCAGCTAAACTATGAAACTAAAACTAAGACAAACCCAAGCACAAATAACAACAAGCATGGATATGTGTGTGTGTGTGTGTGTGTGTGTGTGTGTGTGTGTGTGTGTGTGTGTGTGTGTCGGAGAGACAAAGAAAGAGGAGCTAAAATGGCGGAGAGCCAAAATGGTGGTCACACTCTCTTGGAGGGTGACGTCACCGAGTGTTCCATTGAAAGGACTACAAAAATGGCCGAACAGGAATTGGGGAACTCACTTCATTCGACTACAAAAATGGCCGAAACGTGGCTTGGAGAACTCACAGGTGGATACGAATTCAAAAATGATAATGATTTTGCTGAATCATGTGTCTAGAATTCCAAAAATGGTGGACGTGAATACGTCACCTAAAGCTAGTCAATTGAACGAATGCGCAAGATTTGAACAACGGCCGTTGGCTTTGTGCACACTTTGATTGCATACGAGATGAATTTGGAGGGAAAGTGACCTACTGTTCCACAAAGGTAGTCGTGCTACCATGAGGTACCGTCTCTGAAATGATAAAAGAGGGATATCACGAGACACATGTATCTTATGTTATAGCGAGGTCATTAACCATAAGTCTCCAACAGGTCACTCATAAGATTACGTGTGTGCGCGTAACCCCTAATATGTGTGTACATGAGGGTTAGTTAGGAAGAGAAAGAGAGAAAGACAAAGACAAAGCGGCGGCTAGGCTAACACTTACACTCCACAGAGTGGAGAGGCTCAAATCAGCTCATGATGAGCGAAAAGGAGAAACAAACAGCATGTTTTACAATGTAAAACTAACAGCAATTAAAGAGGGACACGGCGGTCCACAAACTCACAAACAAACAATGTAGCTTACAAGCATACAATACACGCTAACTTATAGTATCTGCCCAGACACTAATTAAGCCTCACTTGTAGTCGTGTCTTCCTTAATCCAGCTCGCTTCCTCGGCGTGGATTAAAAGCGGTTGTAGCATCCTGCGTTAAGACAGTGTAGTTGACGTGGGCATGAAGAAAACGGGCAAAGTGGGCGTTTTCTGAGGAACAATCCTCCTTCTGCAGGCGGGGAAAGAGGCTGGTTGCACAGCGTCTTTTCTGGGTCCGCAGAACTGATGCGTTCAGGTGCACTCACAGGCAATGGGAGATGGGAGTTTCAAACCTGGGGGGCCTGTGACAAGCAGGTGCCACCTACTGGACACTAGGGTCGGTGCACTTTCCTTTGTTTACCAGGCTTCGTTAGTGCAAGGAGGCTGCATTTAAGTGTTGAGCTACACGCGGACCGATCTAATGTCAGAACCATGTGGACGGTCCCAACATCGATGTTGGGACTCACAGATGAAGTCATTCACTGTGGATTTCAAAATGGGCTCTGAACTGAAGTCAGTTTCCCAGAATTCCCCAGTCTTCATACCTAGGTGCAAATTCAGCTTTGAGCTACTATTGGTCAGGGTGACAGACCCCCCTCTGACCAGATAGTCAAAATTCCAGCTCCTTCCTTTGTTCTCTCTTCTCTCTTCTCTTCTCCTCAAGTTCTCTTCTCCAAGTGCTTCTCCACCTCTCTCCCCACGGGGCTGCCTGCCCTCAAGATCTCTTCTTCTGGATTCTTCTAGGCCTAACAGCTGCTGAGAGCTGCCAGCTACATTTCCAGCAGGCCCAAAGAACTTCTCCTCACTGCAGCGACACAAGGTCCTGCTAGTATTCCAGATCAGTTAGCACCAGCAGCTGCGACGCAAAGCTTGCCAGCTAACTCCACAATCTGAGGAACACCAAGCCAGTTAGCACTGAGCTGCTATCATGGCAAAGGAAAGGAGCGACCAGGTTCCTCCACTCGCTGTCTTTCGTCAGATCTTGCACAGCAAGAACAGCATTGTTCAACATTGGAATCCCAACCTTCTCCTGCTTGGCTCATCAGCCAGAGAACCACCAGAACCTTTTCTTCAAAGACTGGTAACATTGAACTGGGCCCAGATAGCATAGCATAGCAAGGCTAAGCACAGGACTTTTAACTCTGGTTGATGTAATGCACATCTGTTCAATCTATGTGTTTGTTCACTGTTTTGGTGTTACTGTGATCTCAGGTCAGGTTATTGGTAGTTTGCTTTGCTACACGGTTAATTTGACGTTAGTTGAATTATGCATGCAACTAACCATCTTCTATAACCTGGCATCACATCACACACACAGACACACACACACACTCCTTCAGCCTGGAGCATATCATACCCACATGTGATATCAGTGAGCACATGATGCGAGAACCACCATTGTTTCTTTGTTCTGCCAGACACACACACACACACACACACACCTGTATATAGTACATGTTAGTTGGTGTGTTTTCATCTTTGTGTTAAATAAAAGACTTTTGAACCTTCATGCTGTCTATTTACAGTTTTTTCTCAATTGCTTAGACACAATTCCTGGAACAACTCACCATTTTCTCAAATCTTCACACACAATTTTAAAAACTCACACCCAACAGTACAAACATCTAACTTCCGGGTCCCAATCAGTTTTTACCCTCAGACAATACACACAAGCTGTCAAAACACAGACTACATGAGTGTTTGTTACACACAGGAGGGATTAATTCAACACACTGCCACCAAAATGTCAAGAATAGGGTTCATTCACAGTATTTCCATATTGAGCACATATACAGGTTCATCAGCATCGGCATCAACATCAGCATGATCTTGTCTCAGGTCAGGGTCAGGCCATAGTATTTCATTAACTTCACACATTATGTCTTCTCTCGCCAGGCAGCGTGGAAAATATCCCCTTGTGTGTCGGATCCAACCCTGGATAGATTCCAGAGAAATATCCTCACAGGCATTCACCATTGCCTCCAGTATGGCATGGCAGTGGAGGATGCCACGATTGCTAATGGCTGCATACATGGTGATGTTGCCTCCCCTCTGGCCTGGAACTTGTGTGATTGCACGCTGTCCAATGATGTTGCGGCCCCTTTTGCGCCTTTTTGTGAGATTGAACCCTGCCTCATCGATAAATCTCAAAGATTGTCTACAGGAGTCAGAAAACACACATTTTACTTCAAACACAGTACTGTGTTTATTGGAATGAAAGAGGGGTCTTTACATACTATAGAATTTCTGTACAGTATAGCAATTACCTGCACATATTGGAATCATTGCTCCTTAACCCTGTCGGAATTCCTCTCAAAAGGTACGCGGTAAAGTTGCTTCGTCCTTATGTGGTTCCGCTGTATTACCCGGTCAATGGTGGAAAGGCTTATGCTGTTAGTCCCTTGAAATATTCCCTGGTCTTCAATAATGCGGGTTTGAATCTCCCTCAAAGTGATGGCATTATTGGCAATCACCATATTTACCAAGGCAGTCTCCTGCTCAGCAGTGAGCAATCGCTGCCTGCCTCCAATAGATGGCTGCCTCTCAGTTCTGCAAAAATGAAATTTGACCATTACTGACCTATGGTGTACTGTGGTACAGTATAGTAAAAACTACACAGTATACAGTGGATATTCAGTCTATATGTACTACAACATTACTATGCATGTACTGTGATACAATACATGTACAGTGACAATGAGGCAAATTACCTGTTTTCCCTCCTGACTAGCTGGCCAGCTTCTTTCATTGTCCTCCCATGTACCACCACATGATGAACGACAGTGGCACGGATTTCATCAGATATCACTTGTCTTTGTTGTCCTCTCCCTCTTTCTCTCCCTCTTCTTCTTCCTCTTCCTCTTCCTCTTCCTCTTCCTTGTCCCCGTCCTCTCTGTTGTCTCTCAACCTCTGCATGGTTGGGATCCATTGTTCCAAAGGACATGAACATGCCTCTAGGCTCTATTTATTGACCCCCAATTCTGATTGGTGTGTTAACAATTTTTAGGCTGAGTGTTTTCACCTGGAGAAGGGTGTGGTCTCTGAGTTTAGGTTATGATAACTTGAGTTAATTATACTGAGAGCATGTGTTTGCTGAATGAACACAGTGCAATGAATGATTTATTTGGCCACTTTCGTGTAAGGTTTTGCAGAAAGAGTTTTGAATATTGAGACATGTGTGGAAACAGGTGAATTGTGTTTTTGGTTATGGGAAATGTGTGTGTGCTTCTGGGAATGATGAAAAGGTTTGGGTTTTTTATGCTACAGGAACCAGGTTTTGTGTTTTAGCAACCGAGAAAAACTGTAATATTGTACAAGAGTGAATGTTGCCAACCTCTACTCTGTCAAGAACACCAAAATCCTTCAACCATTACTAGCTGTTATGGTAATTTTGGTTGTAGTTATTAAGTTAGTGATTAATCAGAGTTACAAACAGTTTAGTACCTTTTTCTGAGACTGATTTGGTGAATTGGCTATCTTTTCCCTTCTTCAAGGGTGGTGCCCTGAGGTGATCTAATGTAAATTGGATCTTATTATTAATAATCATAATTAATAATTATCCCTGATAATCATTAATTATTATTGATAGCCAAATTTAACCCAAAACTCCCTATTACTGTTGCATGAAGCACTACATTATGGTGCCTCGTGTGATGTGAGCACAACATAATTAAAACATGTAGAGTAGGTAAACAACCAGGATCGAAAAGTGAGGCATACAATTGTAGCTGATAGCTTAAACTGATAAACATGTCAATTCATGACAGTTTTAGACAGAGCTTCTGGCAGACAAGCAAGAGCCAATGCATGTGTTGATCTTCCCCTCTGTCATTTACATTTTCAAATTTTTCTTTAAAAAAGATAGGGGTATTTTTAAATAACCACTTGTCTTTATCCTGGTGGCTTTTTGAAGGTTAGGGTTAGGCACGTTCAAATAATATTGACCAAAATAAAGTTTCAATACAAGTGTTCATTGCAAAGGCTAATGGTTAAAAAGCTTAAAGGTTCATTTACAGTTTTTCTCAATTGTTTACACACAAATATTGGTACTTGAGACACAATGACCACAACATGTAACTCATGCACTAACCCCCTGAACCAATTCTGCTAAACTACAAGCACAATTCCTGCTTTACACTCAAATTGCAGGTCTAAAACACACTTTTTTCAAAACACTACACACAATTCTCTGCATTTGGCACAATTTTCATGAAGAAAATCTCTTGTTTACACAAGGAACACACTGTCATTCAAAATTCTAAAGTTAATTGCCCTACTATGCACACTGACTCATCACATGGGCAAACACCTGTCACACAGCAATCAGAGCTTTAGCATTAAAGGGCAACAGGTGAGCTCTTCTGTTTTGGAGAAATGGATGCCAACATTGGAAACAGAGGCAGAGCCAGAGCCAGAGGAGTGAGAGTAAGAGGAGGAGGACGGGGAGGACGAGGAAGAGGAAGACCAAGGACAGTAATCTCTGATGAGATCCGAGCCACTTTGGTTGACCATGTGGTCAACCATGGTCTAACAGTGAGGGAGGCTGGGCAAAGAGTACAGCCAAATTTGAGCAGGTACACTGTAGCATCCATCATCCGGACTTTCCGAAATGAGAATAGGTAAGAAATCTACTCTCACTAGAAAATTGCAGTACTGCATACTACTACAGTACTCAATGAGTACAGTAGTACAGTATTGCCTGTGGACTGTTCTGTAGGACTGTAAAAATAAAGTATGTTTCAAGTATTTGGGAAATGTATTCCTACTTTGTATCCCTACACAGTATTTACAGTATTTTACTATTTGTATGGCAGAACTGAAAGATTACCAACACAAGGTGGTCGGGAACGTCTTCTGTCTCCTGAACAGGGAACAGGAAACTGAAATCATGAACATGGTCCTAGAAAATAACGCCATAACATTACAGCAAATACAAAGAAAAATAATAGAAAACAATGAGATATTTCAAAATATTGATAGGGACACTGGACCGTGTCTTGCGCAGAAATAATCTGAGGATGAAGCAGGTCTACAGGGTGCCATTTGAACGCAATTCAGAGAGTCAAAGAATTGCGATATAACTATGTGCAAGTGAGTCCTATACAATCCCACAATTGATGCATACTCTCAACACTGTATAAATTATACATATTTCAGTATTGTAATCATAATGATTGTGCTTCACAATAGTGACCACTCCATGTCTATTTCTGATATTGTCATGTGTGTTTCAGAGAGTCCTTGAGCTAGAGGTGGCTGCAGTGGAGCACCAGTTCATCTTCATTGATGAGGTTGGATTCAACCTCACAAAAAGACGAAGGAGGGGAAGGAATATCATTGGCCAGCGTGCCATTGTTGAAGTCCCTGGCCAGCACGGAGGGAACATCACAATGTGTGCAGCGATTACCCACCACGACGTCATCCATCACCATGCTACCCTTGGCTCCTACAACACTGCCCATCTGATCACATTCCTGGACACCCTACACAACACACTCATTCCACCAGATCAGATAGATGGCCCAGAGCAGCTCAGGTATGTTGTCATTTGGGACAATGTAAGTTTCCACCGGGCTGCTCTGGTTCGTAACTGGTTCACTGCCCACCAACGCTTTTTGGTTGTTTCTCTCCCTCCATATCCTCCATCCCTCAATCCTATTGAGGATTTTTTTTCTTCCTGGAGATGGAAAGTTTATGACCGAAATCCACAAACGTGTATACCCCTTCTCCAAGCTATGGAAGACGCATGTGGAGATATAGCAGTTGATGCTTTTCATGGCTGGATTTGCCATGCAAGGCGATATTTTCCCCGCTGCTTGGCCAGGAAAAACATTGCTTGTGATGTGGATGAGGTGCTGTGGCCAGACTGAAACAGAAGAGAGGATGCAGCATAGTTGTTTTTTTTTTTGTTTTTTTTTTGCTGTAACTGTATACATTAAATTCTTCTGTTGTTTTGTATGTAGACCACTGTATGTGCAACTTTGTGTTGGTTGGGATGTATACTGTGTACATTGTTTTTGTGGGAAAAATAAAATATATTTGTTGTTGTTATATTTGTGTGTTCTGAGTATAAAAACAATATTCTCAAATATTTTACAACACACTTATGTATGTACTGTCTGTAGTAAGTGTATCACTGAACAAAAAAAAGGCCTAAGTCATTATAATGAATGGAGAAGAAGTGTTTTCCATTCATCATAGTGTTTTACATTGAGCACATCAGTGTTCAACTGGTTCTTATAAATGTCTATTCATATGATGGTTTGTGTGTGTCATTTGAAAACAAAATACCATTTTGAGAAGAAATAACATTGTTTTGAATGTAAAGTTTCATTTTGCAGGAGAATTGAGGGGTTTTGCCCATTGTGTGTGTGTTTTTTGATTTGTGTGTAGAGTTCTGAGAGTATGAGGCATGCTTTCAGAAAATGTGTGTAAACAATCGAGAAAAACTGTATTAATCATTTTGCAACACCAGGGTTGTAAAACAAAGCTTAGTCCACACGAGAAAAAAAAACAAGAACAAAGCCATGTGATTATATGTATCACGAAAGGCCATTTAGGTTAGCCTTTTACAGATGCACACGTCTGCATTTTCTGGATGCAAAGTCATCAATGAGGTCATCATATGACAGCTGCTGTGCCACTTCTGAGTTGATGCTTATGATATCCATTGATGAGCAGAGGTATGTTTTGATGAGCTTCAGTTTTGAAAAGCTTCGCTCAGCAGAGGCAACTGTAACAGGGAGAGTTACTGCAATGCGGAGGGCAATCCATAGATTTGGATAAAGTTCCTGCAAATGATTTTCATGGAGAAATGACAACATCTCCAGAGCAGTTGTTTGTGTTGGCAGTTCTAGGAGGTTCATGGTTTCCTGGGCCATCTCTGCACCATCAATATCAGACTCTCCCTCTGCAGTCAATGTCCTCTCCACCTTGGTGCAGTGTTTCTGCAAGGTGTCTTTGGGCATCCCTTGAAGCTGTCTGAAATCAAGCAGCACACCAAATTTCTCATTCACCTCAGTAAATGTCTCAAATCTGTCTTGCAGTGATCTGAGAGCAGAGTCAACAACAGTGTTGAAGAATGTCACCTCAATCTTCTTTAGGGCAATGAAATTAATGTAAATACTAGCCTAACAAAGATTAAAATGCAATTAATGCAAATACAATTACAACTAATAATAGTATTCATTATGATTTGATTTGATGATATTTCTATATTTAAATATTTTTATATGCTTATTTTTACATTTTGTACTTAGGTTCTATATTCCTACACTGCTGTTTGCTGCTGCAATGCTTTAAATTTCTCCATTGTGGGTCAAATAAAGGATTATCTTAATTTATCTTATCTTATCTAATCTTATATGACTTATGAATTAAATTCACCAAGAGATGGCGACATTTTACCTCCATAAAAATAGCCCAAAACTTCTATTGATAGCATAGATTGATAGGCTATAAACCTGAGCCAACATACGACCACCAACTGGTCAATTAACCACTCCTTTTTCAACAGAGGTGAATGTATATGCAGTTAACAAGACATTCAATAAATGATAATCAGAGCCGCTGGAAAATTTAATCTCCAGTCCACATCTAGACAGAATTATCCTCTCTTCTGTCTCATGATTAGCAGGATAGCAGCTGGGGTGTTTATGCCACAAAGTTTTTCTTTTTTATTTCAACAACATACCCACCTTCAAGTGAAGCACGAGCCTCCTCTTGTTTTGACTTTTTCTTTCTTTTGCTTGCTCCCGATTCATATTGCCGTTTGGAGGCCATCTCTCCACCTGCATCCAACTGCCTGTCGGTGCATCTGACCACTGATTGGTCAGATGCTGCGTACTGTCAATCATTGCGGCAACGCGTGCGGTGTCAGATTATTCGTCTCTTTTTTTTCTCTCCTGCCTCGGGCTGACTTGGTGCTCTACGCGCGCCTCACGGGAGCAATGCGCATCCTTTGCGTATTTGCAGAGAATGTGTCCCCTTGCACAAAATGGGGCCCCCCATGGATCGTGGGGCCCTACACACAGCGCGTGTTCTGCGTGTAGGGAGGGGCAGCACTGCCGATCGGCTAAAACATTAAAACAACTGACAGGTGAACTGAATATCATTGATCATCTCTTTGCAATGCAATTATTTGGCGGGAAACCTTGGGTCCTGGTATTTATATGGATGTTCTTTGACACATACACCCATCTAAAGACTGCTTCAGACCAAGTACACCCCCTCATGGCTATGGCCTTACTGATAGCTGTGGCCCCCTCAAGCAGGACAATGCACCCCGCCACACCACAAAAACAGTTCAGGAATGGCCTGAGGAACATGACAAAGAGCTTAAGGTGCTAGTCTGGCCCTCAGACTTCCTCTAGATCCCAATCTGACCAAGCTTCTATGGGATCCAAGTCAGATCCATGGAGGCCCCACCTTGCAACCAACAAGACCCAGATCACCCACAACAGTCTTTTAGTATCCTTTGGGCTTTGTGCAGACATCTTACTTTACTAATGTCATCCTCTGTAGATTGGTACCAATAATGTTCTAGAAGGTTTTAATTACCTGCTGTGATTGAAATTGCCCAGATACCACCCTTCGACAACAGGGATAGGGTTAGGGTTGGACAGAAATTTAGTTTGTTAAGAAGTTCGGTTTCTTAAACAAATTAATAGCAAAGCAAATTAATAAAGGTTCACTGGCAGTATTATCAGTTCAGTTCAGTTCATCCCCAATGAGTCAAGCCTCTGCTCAAAGAAACCAATAAAGGATCTCTGAAACAGCTCAGGCACTGTTTCCTTCTGGTAGCTGATCAAATCTTAAGTTAAAATAATTTACTGCAATTGCAGTCACACATCAAGCTAAGAAAAGGTCATATTTAGCATGTTTTTACTTTAATTTGATAGGACTTCGCAATGCATCAGTACAAATGGGGCGTTTAGGTGTAATATCAACTGTGAATCATGACTCCTGTAAAAGATCACAAGATAAATCAGAGGGTTGTGTGA
Organism: Pagrus major; assembly: GCF_040436345.1. Lineage (NCBI taxonomy): Eukaryota > Metazoa > Chordata > Actinopteri > Spariformes > Sparidae > Pagrus > Pagrus major. The sequence continues at coordinate 2,159,155 of NC_133231.1, forward strand.
TGATGACAAAAGAGCACAGGAAAAAAGTCTGTCAGTGTTCTTCAGACTTTTCTCTTAAGCCTCTACTTAAGAAACCACATCATCTAGACCAGTATCGAACCTTCCCTTCTTCTCTGAAGTCCTAGAAAGAGTTGTGTCTCAGCAACTTTCTAGCTACCTACTTAATAATCTTAATAATCTTTTTGAAACTTTTCAATCAGCTTCATCAGTCATTCCACCGAAAGAGCACTTACTTAAGTGATAAATGACATTCTACTTACTATGGACTCAAACTATACCTCGGTGCTTCTGTTACTGGATCTCAGCACTGCATTTGATACCATTGATCATGGCATACTGACCGACATGAAAGTCAATTTGGCATTTCTGGCCTGGCTCTCTTACCTATCAGAAAGAACACAATGTGTTTCTTATAATATTACTACTTCAATATTTACTGATGTGAAGCATGGAGTTCCCCAGAGCTCTGTTCTTGGCCCTTTGCTCCTCTCTTTATATATTTCACCTCTTGGCCAAATTTTTATTTTTTATTTTTTATTTAACCAGGAAAAGACTCATTGAGATTAAAAATCTCTTTTACAAGAGTGTCCTGGCCAAGACAGGCAGCAGCATAGTCATACATACATACATACATACAAACACAAGGTGGACACAAACATTAGAAACAATGAGACCAACTCATTTTGTTTCAAAGTTTTCTGTAACATGTTTCAGGCAGAGGGAGCAGCAAACCTAAACGCTGTCTTTCCCAGTTCAGTTCTGACTTTTGGGACAGACAGCAAGACCAAATCCTGAGACCGAAGATTGTAAGTCCCAGCATTACTTCGGTTAATGTAGGACAAAAGGTAAGAAGGAAGTAAACCTAAGATTGCCTTGTAAGTGAGAATATGCAGGTGTCTCAGTCTACGTATTGATAAGAAGGACCATCCAACCCGTTCATACAGTGTACAGTGATGAGTAAGCGCTTTAAAACCAGTAATGAACCTCAGAGCTCCATGATACACAGTGTCAATTTCAGTTTCAATCTTTTTACCAGCTGCTGAATATGATTTGTGAAAGAGAGGGATTCATCAATTAATATCCCAAGATATCTGTAATTGGAAACACACTCAATTTTCAAACCCTGAGAAGAGAGGATTGAGGGCAGATTTTGTGGTTTTGATTTTGTATTAGAGAACAGCATGACTTTAGTTTTGTCAGCATTTAAGACAAGTTTTAAATCATACAAATGTTCTTGAACTGTGTTAAAAGCAAGTTGGAACTGGGAGAGGGCCCCTTCTGGGGTGGGTGCTGAACTGTAGAGTACAGTATCATCAGCATAAAAGTGAGATTTCACATTTGACACATTTTGATCAATGTCATTGATGTACAAAATGAATAGGAGTGGCCCCAGTACTGAGCCCTGGGGTACACCTTTACTTACAATGAGAGAGCTAGAGGTGCAGCCCTCCACCTGCACACACTGTGTTGTGTCTGTAAGATAATTAACTAACAGTTTTTTGAGACAGTCCAGCTTTAGATAGTCTGTGCTTAAGCACAAAGTGGTCCACTGTGTCAAATGCCTTAGAAAGATCAATAAAGAGGGCTGCACAATGCTGCTTGTTATCCATAGATTCAATAAAATCAATTAAAATTTTAAGAGCTGCTGTTGTTGTGTTATGCATTTTTCTAAAACCAGATTGAAAGTCAGATAAAACATCATTACTATTTAAAAAATCCTTTAGTTGATCACTAACAAAGGATTCCAAAACCTTTGCCAGGACAGACAGTTTTGAGATGGGCCTGTAGTTATTTAAAGGTTACATATTATGCTCATTTCTGCTTGTTGACATGGTTCCTTGATGTCTAAATGGAATGATAGTAACATGCTTTGGTCGAAAAAAACGAAGGATTGAGCACAGCAGGGTTGTTCACACACCAGTTTCACAGCCCTGCTCTAAGCGGCCGGTTTGAGTGCCTTTCCCTTTAATGCTAATGAGCTACTGCGTGCGCCTGCTGGGCGGAAGACATGAGGACGGCATCGCGTGACCATGGCAACGAGCTATACACATTTGCGAAGCAACTTTTCTGTGTCCATGCCTGCATATGACTGATAGTAGCACAGCAGACATATAGCAGGTAACCCCTGTCTCCGGCTCCAAGACAAAGTAGTGATTGCTTTACTGCAGGTAACGTGCAGGTCACTGTCCTTTAGCACAACATGCTAATGAATTAACGTAGCTCACCGTCCGCGAACAACTGAGACGATTTCATACAATCTCCTCTGCTTGTTCACAGCGGAACAGCAGCTCACCGTCCGCTAACAACTGAGACATTTCACACCGTCTCCTCCCCATGTTCACGGCCGAGCAGTAGCTCACCGGCCGGTTAGAAGCGATAAATATCAATATCCTAATTCATTTTCTCAATTCACTGTCATGTTTTAAAAGAGTGCTGATATGACAAATTAACGTTTGGTAACATTAACATTATCATGAATACTACGGCCAGTAAGCCCAACGTTGATAACTTCACATGTAATGTTAGTTCAGCCTCATATTTACATCGACGGTTAGCGTTAGCTCATGTGATAAACGGCCAAAGTAACACAAACTACACTGTTTTTTAAATACTTACAGTTCCATCATTGACAGTGTTTATGGATCCATCTTTTAAGGGACAATCTTGTTGCCAGTCCAGCGTCCAGTCCTGACCCTGGTTGCTGAAGCAGTCCGGCGTGAAGTGACTGGCACAGACCGTAAGGCTTTTGCTCACTGAAGCTGGGACGTTTCCCTGATAAATAAAATGTAGCCACTTCGCTCTGATATCCTCTTTGGTAGGGAGGCCATGTAGCGAAACAGGAGGATCCGTGCATCCGACGACAGAGCAGCAGTGCTTGGCTTTCGGCTTGTACATGGTAGCGGTCAGGCTGTCGCGTACAAGTGAAGCGAGAACGAGAAAATGGCGGATCCTCGTTCAGGTAGCTGGCGTAGTGTGGGAGGAGATAGCCAGCGCGAGGGCTGGAGTATGCAAGAGACTGGATTGTGACGTCACAATCCAGCCGAAATCCAAACGGCTTGTTTAGAGACTCAATTCCTGACTCCGGCAGGTACAAAATATTGACTTAGTTGTCGAAACTTATGCTTAAGGGGTGGGGAGGCACTCTGGATATGCAAATATACATACTAAACCAAGGAAAAAGTGAGATTTGCATAATATGGCCCCTTTAAAATAGTGGGGTCACCCCCTTTAAGCAGGGGAACAACAAAGGCTGACTTCCAGATATGAGGAATTACATTTGTGATCAAACAAAGATTAAAAATGTGAGTTAAAGGAGTGGCAATAAAATTATTTTGAGTGAGCGTATGCTGGTTACTTACCTCCCTGAACTATAAAAACAAAAGCACATGTCGCTGATTGACACACTGTTGAGCCCTTTAATTAGTGATCTCATTCACCAGTGGAGGAATTCCACTCTTCATAAGGAGGATGCCAGATTTTCGAGAGGAGTAGGAGGAAGGAGAGGTCGTCAGGTATTTCTGCGCTGCTGGAGATGACTGCCGCCCTGTCTCACCGGGAGATCTTCTCTGCCCCTCACCCTGCTGCAGGCTGGATCGCCTCGTCTCACCTGGTGAAGCTGATCTGCAGAAGTTGTGGTTTCAACGCTCGCTATCTCCTGAGTTAAGGAAATGGATAATTTCCCTCCTCACCGGGGGTGTGCATGTGACCTCCAGAAGTTGATGAATTATTGTTGTATGTTGAGACTGCTCTTGCCTTTTTCTGTTGAGGGCTCCGGATCCAGAGGGCGGCAGCAGAGCAGTGAGGCCGACGGTGCTGCACGACCTGGTGGGAACCAGCACCGGCTACACGGAAGTCCTGGCGCTGGACTTGGGACCTGGACTGCGTTGCGCCGGTTGCATCACAGAAGTGGGCGGCCTCTGTTGACGCTCCGGTGTAAAGACAAACCAGGAGTTGACCAAACTGGACTGGACTATTGGTAACAAAACCATTTGTAGCGGCTTTTCGCTTCCTAGAGCCACTGAGAGGCTGAAACTGGGAGGATTAACCTTTCCATTACGCGCCGTTCAATCATCAATGTCCTCTCCTGGTTGTTCCATTTGAAAGGTTTTATTGAATTCTTCAAGAACAAGACACTGGTAAAGACTTAAGCTTCAACGTTCGGTAAACGAAAATGTGCGCTCCAGGGTCACCCCCTCTCTCCAACACCGACATCCAGGTGACAGGTGAAATTATATAGCTTAATTAGGGGTCCATCCCACATTACGTCACCACACCAAAATAAGTGAAAACAAACAAAAAACAAATCTAACGCAAATATATGATATGAGGGCATCGCTCTTATGCTGTTAGTTTTTAAAAGAAATGATTTATCTATGAACTCACATGTGTTTAAATGAGATCTAATAATAAAGTATATTTGTGTCCTTCTCACTGTGTTGGTGTGGCCAGGAATCCGAACCTAAATTTGATGTTAACGACCTCAAAGCCGTTACATATGTGCCCATAAAAGCTGATGATAAATCTCAAATCATGAAATTAGAGACCTGCTTGTACGCAGTTAAGAAATGGATGTCAGAAACTTCTTGCTCCTAAATTCGGATAAAACTGAAATGGTTGTCACTGGACCTGCTCGACAGAGACACCACTTTGATCAGGTGACGGTAACTCTTGACAACTGTGTTATTTTTGAAGTTCCACTGTCAAGAATCTTGGTGTTCCATTTGATTCTAAAAAAAAGTCAGCAGGCAGCAGGGCCTTCTCCTATTGTGCCCCCATCCTCTGGAATAACTTCCTGCTGACATCAGACAATCTGGCTGTATTGAGGCCATTAAATCTAAACTCAAAACTTACTTCTTCGACTTAACCTTTAATAAGTCCTTAGTCGATTGCTAGCTTTTAGTACCTTCTTCAGTGTGTCAGTCTCACCCCTAGATTCCACCATGACTGTCATGGCCACGATAAGGTCACCGGAGCTGATCGCAGCCGCTCTAGTCAATGCTCATGTTTACACCAGCTGCTCCATGGCATGTCTCGGCAGCATCCCAGAGGTGGCTCTCCACTCTGCTCCACTCTTGAAGAATATGCGGCAAGTCTATGTTTTTACGGAGACGGACTGCTGAACAGAACAGATTGTGCCGGGCAAGAAGCTCCGCTTCTGCGACGCTCTCAGTGGGATATGCAGCAGCGTGGAGTATGGAGCAAAATAGCATTGCACACGTGACGTCATAGACACAGGCCCAATAAAAACCAGTGGCCAGTCTCAGTGAGTCACTTAAAGGAATTCACTCTAGAACGAAGTTCAGTCATTATCGACTCACCCTCATGCTGATGAATAGTCCGGTGTAGTTTCTTATTCCTCAAAGTGCAGCTGGAGACCCGCGGGGGTACCCTCCTACAGCAAAAATCCATATAATGGGTGTCAATGGTGTCCGAGACGAAAAGGTCCATAAAACTACACAAAAACTTTGTAATATTCCTCCATACTGCTCGTCCGCTGCAATCCAAGTGTCCTGAAGTGGCGACATCAAGAGTTTACTCAAAACAACATCATTTAGTACATTTTTCTAGCCCTACAGTCACTATACTATATTTGCCTGGAGGCACACTCCTGCGTGCACGCGAGTCTCCCTCACAGCCGCTTCCACTACAGAAGCCGCGCCAGACAAGCTCAACGAGAACTCGCGATAGATACACACCGGTATTTACATCCAGCTGTGAGCAACCGAGCGACGCACAAACACAAGAGGGATCTGCCTGCACTAGTGATTTGAAACTTTGAAACTTTTAACCGTTACATTTCAGTTTTCTTTGAAGGTGCATATTGCTAACAAATCAGAACTACTGTATATACGGTATAATATACTTGGGGCCTCTGAAGGTTTGGGGCTCCAGGAAGTTGCTCACTTTGCCACTGTAGGTAAACCAGCCTTGAATAAGAAATTTTTATTTTCTGCTGTCAATTTTTGCAACCTTGCCATATTAATTCATATGGAAGCCCATTTCCGCCACTAAAAAAAAAAATATCCCGGTGGTAAGTCATAATTATGAGATAAAAAAGTCGAAATTATCAGATAAAAAGTCATAATTATGAGATAAAAAAGTCAAACTTATGAGATAAAAAAGTCAAACTTATGAGATAAAAGTCATAATTATGAGATAAAAAAGTCAAAATTATGAGATAAAAAGTCGAAATTATGAGATAGGAAGTGCACATGCGCTGCAGGAGCGCGCTGTCTTCAGAGGTGCCTTCATCATTATCGCCATCACTGCCAGAGCTAAAACATGAATAAGGTAGCGAACTATTAGAGCCTAGGGGACTTTTGTTAATGTTACATTGAATTGTGAAGTATTTTAATCAGTCCGAAATTAGTGAAATTATGAGATACTTTCTCACAACAGATTAAGTAGCATCTCTTAAACGTTAATTCTCTTAATCAACTTGACACGGAAATGGATTGTGAGTACATTGACTACTTTAAATGTGGCTTTAACACAGATGAAATACTTAATTTGCTTGCTGAATCATATGGGATTGTACTAAGCAAACACACCCTTGAAAGGATTTTAAGCAAGAAGCAGCTCTGGCGGAGAAAGAATAAAACCGGTGTGGCTGACATGGCAACCTTCATTGAACAGCAACTAGAAACATCTGGTCAGTGTCATGGTTACCGGTGGATGCACCAAAAATGTTGGTTACATGGAATCGTGACTGACAGAGAAACAGTTCGAATATTGCTACAGCTATTGGATGGTGAAGGTGTTGATCTGAGGTCAAGAAACAGACTGCGAAGACGTGTTTACCACAGCTGTGGTCCAAACTATGTATGGCACATCGATGGCTACGACAAGCTTAAGCCATTTGGAATTGCAATCAGCGGATGCATTGATGGTTTTTCCAGAAAGATGATATGGCTTGAAGCTTATAAAACAAACAGTGACCCAAAGATCATCGCTGGCTACTTTATGGATGCTGTGATCAATGCTGATGGGTGTCCTGTCTGACTTAGACTGGATTTAGGAACAGAAAATGGCCATATGGCTGAAATGCAGCGGTTTTTGCATTTTCCTGCAAACCAAGCTGAAACAGTGTAATCTTTGGTCCAAGCACTGGAAACCAGCGAATTGAACGATGGTGGCTGATCTTGCGAAGTGACTGTGTCCAGTTTTGGATAGACCCATTTGACAAACAGAGAGAAGATGGCTACTTCTCAGACAACTTCTTGGAAAAGTCCTTGATCCAGTTTTGCTTTCTTCAATACAGGTACAGTAGTTCACACATTATGAGATAAAGAATGGCTCAATAATATTTTTAAGAGATACAAATGATCATGTGTAAAAAAGTAATTGCCTATGTTTGTGCAGAGAAAGATTAATAATTAAGTTTTAAGGTTTTTGGTTTGCAAAAATAATGTGGGTTGTGGTATTCCAAGTAGCTCTGCATCAAATAAGTAGGCATCATTTAAGAATGTACCAGTGTAATGAATGGCATGGTGTAATAGTGTAACAGCCCCTTTACAATTAGGGTTCTTCCACTTCATATTGGTAGCTGTGAGAATAAAACATTCATTCCACTGCTGCAAATTACGTTTTGCAGGTATTAATATTGTAGGAACACATGCCTGTGCTCCTTTCTCTTTGTTGCTGAGGCCCTGTTTTTGTTATCAACTCTGTTAATCTGGATGAAGCAACTCTACAGGAAGAGGGGCGCCATCTTATCGCCTGGCAGAGAGGACAGTGTTTTTCTTTGCTCATAAATACTTCGTATGAGGACACTTTTAATTAATTTACAACCCAAAGCCTTTGGATGAACTTTCTCTCCCTTTGCAAACAGATAAACTCTCTCCACAGGTCATGTTGAGTCCTCTGCCAGTTCACCAGGAGGGACGAACGAACTGGTCATCAGAAGGTGTCAATACAGAGTCTTTACATATGTAAATTAATTCACACATCAAATGGTTCTTTTCCCCTTTGTTATAGAGTATCTCTCTCTACCTGTGTCTCTCTCCTCCCCTCTAACTTCTAAAGCACACATTAGCTTGAGAGAACACTGGAAACCTTCTGATGTGTCCCAGGCCAACACTCCCAGGTCTGTGATTTACGACTCATCTGGATGCTATCTGTGGTCACATTCCACCCAAATGGTCTCTGTGTTCCTCCAGATTTCAGACCATTTCTAATTAACCATTAAGTCAGGATCTCATTCTCTTAATTCCAACAGATTAAGGGTCAGTAAGAGAAGCTCATAAAACTGATCTTTCTCCCGTTTCTCTGTGATGAAATTTGACTGAAATCAAATTTAATGTTTAAATGTGTCTTGTGTTTGGTGGAACCACAGTGCCCTCCAGTGGTGAGTCCGGGTACAAAGGAATAAGACTGTCGGGATATCTTTGGCTTAATACGTTTTTCTTGATTAAAAGTCTGTAATATGTTTCTCCATTTACAGGTATTAGAACTATAAGAAATGCTTATATGTGGGAAAGATAGGTTTAGTAACGTTATACGTACGTCCAGGTATCCCAGGAGAGATTTGTGGGTGTGTTACAGTAAATGTGGACCACAGTGATAGATAATGAACAGGCAAACCCTTAAAGTGATCTCATTTAATGTGAATGGGATTTTAAATCCAGCTAAGAGGAGGCAGATACTAACAAAAATGAAAAGGGAGAATGCGCAGATTGTGCTATTACAAGAGACGCACCTCACCCCACTGGAGCACAAAAAACTTAAAAGAATGGGTTTTTCAAGGGTATACTACTCATCTTATAAATCAGGTCACAGGAGGGGTGTAGCAACCTTGATTTCACAACAAATACCATTTGAACAGGTCTCAGAGACATCTGACAAGGAAGGGAGATATGTAGTAGTCACAGGGAAAATACATGATGTAATTATAACAATTTGTAATGTTTACACTCCCCCTGGAAGTAATTTTGCTTTTTATAGAAACATATTTGACTTGATGATGAAGGACACAGGGGTTGTCATATGTGGAGGTGATTTTAATATCCGTCTCAATCCAAAACAGGATTCATCCAAAAACCCAGCTACTACGCTGTTACATAGGAAAATTAATGCCTTAATAACAGAGCTTGGCATTTTGGATTTGTGGAGAGACTTCTATCCATCCGGCCGTGACTATACTTTTTATTCACATCCACATGATGCTTATTCCAGAATAGATTATTTTTTTATATTAAAGAGAGACCGTCATCGAATTCGCGATTGTGATATTGGATGCATTGATCTATCTGACCATGCCCCCCTCTCCTGCACTGTAGATATTATTGATAACCCGGGTAGAACTTTGTGGAGGTTGAATACAAGTATCCTAAATAATCCGAGATTTAAAACCCAAATGAGAGAGGAAATAAAAAGATTTCTCGAGGAAAATGATAACGGCGAGGTTGATTCAGCTACAGTATGGGATACTTTAAAAGCTGTTATTAGAGGGAGAATAATATCATTCTGTGCCTATGAAAAGAAACAAAAACAATTAAGATTGATAGATCTTAATAAAGAACTGAAAAATCTTGAGACACAACATAAAAGAGAACAAAAACCAGAAATACTAACTAAAATAAAAGCAGTTAGAAACGAAATAAATCTAATATATACACAGGAAATTGAAAAAAAGATGTTATTCACAAGACAAACTTATTATGAGTCTGGAGCAAAATCACTTAAAATCCTGGCAAGAAAACTGCAAAAGCAACGAGCAGACAACACAATATACAAAATAAGGGATATAGACTCTAACACTATACAGTACAAACAAGAAGAAATACAAAGAACTTTCAGAAAATACTATAAGCGCTTGTATACACAACCCCAATTAGAAGGTGATCAGCAAATTGATGACTTTTTAAAATCTCTCAATTTACCATCCATATCTCAAGAACAAAACGAAATATTAACGGCCCCTATAACTGAGATAGAGCTAACTAAGGCCATCTCCACCCTAAAATCAAACAAATCACCTGGCCCGGACGGCTACTGCTCAGAGTGGTACAAGGCATTTAAAGCTGAGCTAACGCCAATCCTTCTCCGAGCTTGTAATACCACATTAACAGATGCTAAAATGCCCCCATCTTGGAATGAGGCGGTGATTTCCGTTATTCCTAAGGAGGGAAAAAATAAATTAGAGTGCGGTTCATACAGACCCATCTCGGTGTTGAATGTTGACTACAAACTTTATGCAACCGTCCTCGCCAGAAGACTGGACAAAGTTCTTCCTCAGCTTATACACAACGATCAGACCGGATTTATCTCACAAAGACAGACTCACGATAACATTAGGCGATCATTACATGTATTACATCATATCCAAAAGAATAATATTGAAGCCTGCTTAGTTAGTATAGATGCCGAGAAGGCCTTTGACTCGGTAAGTTGGCCTTTCTTATACAAAGTTTTAGAAAGATTTGGCTTGGACAACATTTTTATTGGAGGGATCCGTACATTATATAACAAACCATCGGCTCGGATAAAAATAAATGGATACCTTTCCGATACCATTACACTGGAACGGGGCTCGAGACAGGGATGTCCAATTTCACCCCTGTTATTTGCACTTTATATAGAGCCCCTAGCCTTGTGGATAAGACAGACTCAGAATATTAAAGGCATCTGCATTAACGGAGAAGACCACAAGGTGGCGCTATACGCCGATGACGTGTTGGTTTATTTAAGTAACCCTCCTAATTCACTCCCCAAACTAATGACCGTCCTAGAAAAATTTGGTAATTACTCAGGATATAAATTAAATATACAAAAGACACAAATTTTGACCATTAACTATCTACCCACAAAGCAACTTAGAGAGAAATTTCACATTAACTGGGATCAAAAGTTGTTAAAATATCTCGGAATAAACCTGCCGAAAAGAATTCAAACACTGGCAGAGATAAATTATGGCCCCCTCTTAACGAAAATTAAAGACGACATACACAGATGGAACTCAATTTCTTTTCTTAGTCTTAGTCACAGAATTGACTCTGTAAGAATGAATATTCTCCCACGATATCTCTACTTATTTCAGGCACTCCCTGTAGAAATTTCCCCAAAACAATTTTCTGAACTGAATAAGATTATTTCCAGATTTATTTGGCAGGGTAAAAAACCCAGGGTTAGATTTAAGACATTACAACTCCCAAAAGAGCAAGGGGGAATGTCACTACCTAATTTTAAAGATTATTTTTATGCAGCTCAGATTAGACCCCTAATTAATTTGTGTAACCCATCTTTTCAAGCTAGATGGAAAGATATAGAACTCTCAAGTTTAGTTGATCCCCCAATACAAGCAGCACTACCTCACAAACATTTGGGAGGACTTGTAGATAAGATACAGAACCCATGGATCAAAGTGCAGTTAAAAATTTGGAATATGATAAAAGATGAGTACAAATTAAGTAACAAATTACAAATAATTCAATGGTGTGCTTACGATCCGGAGTTTAAGGCTAACGCAATAGATAAAGGATTTAAATCATGGATTTCGAAAGGGATAACGACATACTATTCTCTTACAGAAAAGGGACAATTTAAAAGCTTTGATAGGTTGAAGGAAGACTATAACCTGGACAGAACTGAATTCTTTAGGTTCCTCCAGGTACGTAGTCGTTTTGAAAATATCAGAAAGGAAACAGACCTTAATGACCCCATATCAAAATTTTTTACTGATGCTTATCAAAGAAAATCAAACAAGGGTGTCATCTCCAGAATTTATAAAGGCCTATTGTCTAAAAAGTCCCACAATACAGATTATGTTAGGAAAAAATGGGAGAGAGAGGGTAGTCTGTTAATTTCTGAAGAGGATTGGCTCAACATTTGCCAATCCCAGTGGAAATGCACCAGCTCTCATTCATGGCGAGAGTTCGGTTGGAAGTGTATGATCCGTTTCTTTATTACACCTAAACAAAAGGCACATTTTACTGGAGGGGAAGCTACGTGCTGGAGGCAATGTGGACACCGGGAAGCCAATCACTGGCATATTTTTTGGGAATGCCCAGTGGCTAAATCCTTCTGGGCAGAGCTTCATAAAGTATTAAGTGGTTTATTTAACACTAATTTGCCTATGCAGTTTTCCACATTATTTTTAGGAAATTTTGATTTACAGGTCAGGAAAGCTGATGAATACTTATTTGATATTTTGATAACCGCTGGTAAAAAAGCAGTTACAAGACATTGGTTGGTCCCCGATCCACCCACAATACAGGAGTGGATAAGTATCGTAAATGACATTTACCTTATGGAAAGGATTACCTTCTCCCTCCGCCTTCAAAAAATCATATTTACTAAAAGGTGGGCCAAGTGGGTTAAATATGCCGGTCTTGAACAGACAGAAGTACGGAATGGGTGACCTTGCAATGCTGTTTTTTTCTTTCCTTATTATTTTATTTTATTTTTATTTATTTTTTATTGTTTTGTTGGAATTTAGGATTAATCTGTACCACTCATACTTTACTTCAAAACTGCCTGGTAGACATTTCTTTATTTGCTCTTTTATGTAGGCCTATCTCTCCCAGTTTGTTCAAAGTTTTTAGATGTAATTCATTTACCTTTGTGTATTTTGTTTATTGTTTTATACACACATAAAAAAATGTAATTGTGAGTGGCAGAAGTAACATTGTATGTTCCTTGAAAGTAATTACTGTATTGTAATGCTCTCACAAAATAAAAATAAAAAATGTCAAAAAAAAAAGAAATGCTTATATGTGGTCAGATTCTATCAGTTCTACTGTATCTTTAAGTGTTTTCATGTTTGATCCAGTGTTAATTTCTTTTAGTCGTTCAGCGAATTTAATCAGGTCATATTATTTCATTAAGTCCATTTATTTTGCCATGGTAAGGTCCTGAGAAAGGTGAAGCACGATCGCGAAACATTAAATCGGTTTAATTTAATTCAAGTTTCGTAAGTGTAGGCGATTGATATGATCCACAGTGAAAATCGTCAGCCCTCCCCTTAGGGACCGCCTGCCGATTTGGACTACAAATACCAAGAGACAACTCTCACTCGCTCTCTTGCTGTAACTCTTGTTGTAACTCTTTTTGTAACTCTCTTCTAAAATTTTTCTCCACTTCACTTTTAAATCTTTACCTTTTGTATTTTTGGCGACACGCTCTTAGGCAGAAATCTCCGCACAATTGACCACGTGCGATTTTTACCTCAATATCCTAATTTGAGGACGCACTGATTCTAAGTGCTTTCGTTTTGTTAAGTATCATTATTTTACTCAGTAGAAGTTAATTTGACTTAATTCGTCTTGTTTTGAGTAATAACTGAGGACTCGCCCGGCCAGCGTTATTCTCTAGTTATTTTCGTCAAGAAAGTTGAATTAGTTTGATCAAAAGTTCAGAGTCATCACTCCATGCAAGAAGAAGACTTTATTCCGACCACCAGCGTTGTGCAGTAATTGCCTGCATCAACAAACCGTGTGACGGTTTGCAACGAGTGACTTTTTGCCGAGACCGGCCTGCCCCCAACACTCACAAGCGGTGCCATCCCGCTGGGCAGAGGACGAGAGAAACCCACTGGGAGACCGGACGAGCTGCGACATCCCTCCGGCTCTTGGACCGGCATCTGCAAGCCGCAGACGATCCGCAACTCAACTCCTGCTCTTGGACCGGCACCTCAAGCCGAGGTCAAGCTATCAGCTCCGGAGAGGTCCAAGGTGGTGAACGTCTCCCAGTCTTCAGGCAAAGTAGGCTAAACACCCATGCACACTGCTGGAGTCACACGCACGTTCTTGAGTTGGTGGTGTCTCTTTTCTTTTGATTCATAGTAATCTTTAATTAATAAGAAATCCGGTTAGGGTCTCGTTAGTGTCATAATTACTCCGTAATCTTTGAATGCTTCCCAAACTCGCGATTTTACCATCCGCTCATCTCCATCCATTCATTACCATGATCATTTAGTCTCTACATTTTATGTTATCATTATTGTTTGTTTGAATCATCCTTTCATTTATTCACCTTGATTTATTTAGTAAATAAACATATTTAACCGTACGTCGTTGTCTGTGCAGGTTTGTTTTAATGTGGAGAACCGATGGATATGTGTAGAATTCACTACTTCATTTATGAGATTGAATAAATTGATTTGAAATTGATTAGAATTGATACAAGTTAACCTTGTTTAGTCGAATTTGATTAATTACCTCCAGATTATTCAAATAGATAAAACACCGGAGGTGGTGCCCCATTAACGAGTGTTTTATTAATCGCCAGTGATTGATAAATTACATTTATTATTAGTGTATCTCCTACAATATTAGTGTGCCAACCCACCATATTATGATCAGAAGACAAATCTCACGGTCAGGACTACTTGACTTAGACAGTAGTCACCAATGCCTAATATTTATGTACACTCTATATTATGTGCCTCCTAGGAAGAACTGAATGAGGTTGTATTGACTTGGAACAACCACAGAGTCTGTCGAGTCCACAACTCACGATCACCCCATGGACGTCCCTCCATATTGCATGCTGTCCCTCACCTGTATGGAGGCAGAGATTGCTTGCACCATGTGGACCTGGAGAAGGTTCAAGTCTGCCTTTTTGGGGCTGATCACCAATCACCGATTAGTGAGTTTAAATAAACCAATCACCGATCCGATCACGTGAGGGAGCAATATGTGTATTTAAATAACTTGTTAATTTACTGTATATACTTATGTACTGTTTACTGAGTATCAACAAAAGTATACTCAAGCATTTTTGCCAATGTTTAACAATCTTTGCCATGCCCCAAACTGACAGCGATGCAAGGGTAAAACATCAATGACCTCTAGAGGGCATTCAAGGACTGGCCAGACATAAGTTCAAAGTTCAGTTCTCACTGTCACGGCTATACAGACGGGAACTGTCTAAAGTAGTTTGCTTTAGCATCCATTTCGGTGTTTGTTTTTCTTTTTCCACGCTCCGTTTCTTGAACTCGGCATGCTCCTCCTTGTGTTCCTTATCCAGGTGCCTGATTAAATTTGTCACGTTGAAACATTTTGCAGATGCTCCCCCACAGGCACTTTAGTGTTGCACAGATTGCAAATAGCTTGAGTTGTATCTGTCTCATTCACTTTGAAGAAGTCCCACACCACCGACATGTTTGTTTGAATCCAACAGCTAATGATTCAAGATTCAAAAAACTTTATTGTCCGTCACATCGTGACAGGGCTCAAAACTAGCTGTCAGATTCAAACAAACATGTCGGTGGTGTGGAACTTCTTTGGAGTAAATGAGACAGATAAAACACAAGCCATCTGCAATCTATAGAACAGGAGCATCTGCAAAAAGTTTCGTCATTGATCGGATCGGTGAATTAAGACATTACAGCCGATCTCACAAATTGCATAAAATGCAAAATATCGGCCGATCCGATATAGACGATCAGATCGGCGGAAAGCCTGAAGACGTGTTCCATACCTGTGTTGACCTGATGTCAGAGTATAATCTGACATTAACAAATGATGTGTTTGAAACAGTTAACCTGTATATTGAACTCAGGCAGCTGTTAAACAATGAACTAGATCTAGATCATTAACTCTTTTTTTGTTTGTTTCCTGTTTCATTCTAGGACAAACTGAAACTCATATATGAAACAAATATGTAAACATACACAGATTAGTTTGTTTTCCTTGCATTGACTATGTGTAAGTACTGAGTAAAAATGCAAAATCCACACATGTATTACTTGAATACATTTATTCAAATATTTAAACAAACACAGCATACAACCTGCATTATTTCATTTAACTGAAATTTAACTTGCAACAGATAAAAATATTACATGTTACAAATATTTTTAAAAAATGTAACTCAAATGCAATTTGTTTTGGTACCCTTCTGTGCAGTACACTAAATTCCACTCGTTATACTGCAGAGTTTACCTGTAAAGTGGTGTTTTCTCAGAAAGAACAGTGAAGCTGGTTGTTATGTGTGTGTGCTCTGGGGGTTAGATGAATAGCAAATGCCTTCAAGTTTCAACAAACACAAGTTGTAATTGTAAAAAAAAAACTGGAAAAAAAAGTAATTGAGGAAAAAGTTCCTCAATTTTTCTTTTATATCCCAAATTGCCCAAGACATTATGACATGTGAACCATTTAACAACCATACAATTGTTGTCTAAAATACAACATTTAGACTTATTGGTAATGTCTAGCAATATAAACTGAGGGAATCACAGTAAGTTACCTGCATTAAAACACACCACTTAAAAGAACATGTCCTCAAACAAACAAAAAGTTCAATAAAACAAAAGTGGCAAAAGCAGCAGAAAAACGTGGACAGCACATCAATGCTGTGACAGGTTAAACCATTGTAACTGTAGTACTAACTTCATAAGCCAAAAGTCTGGAAATCTTACAAATCCTAAACATGAATGTCTGATGGCAGTCCAGTTTCTATTAGCTGAAATCTTTGTACCTTAGACGATGTCCATTACCCACACGTTGCTTTCTAATACTTTGTTCATTTCATGTTGAAAATCTGGGTAGTTGTCATAACTGACTGGCAACTCCAGGTAACAGCCACATGTATGAGCAACTGGTCTTCTCTGAAATCCCTGAACTTGTGTGAAACTGACAGTGATGCTCTTTCCTGTGAACAAGTCCAACCCAGTGCAAAATCTGAGGAAAAAGGAGAGGTGCTGGATGTCTGACTCTCTGAGGTATGTACTTACATACTTGACAATTTGTTCCTCCTGGGCATTCTGGGTACTAGGGTAAGTAATTGATCTCATGATCTTTCGTGACGTTGGTTGTAGTTCTTCATAGACTGCTGCAATCCCTTTCAGCTCTGATCTAACAGGTGCAAGCATGTTGCTCCACTGTTCAATGACAAAAGCAGGCTCTTGAATCAGTTTTTGGTGAGCAAGCTCCCTCAAGATTTGCTCAATGTTATCTGCTGCTGGAAGCCTCCGGCAGTTGTGGATATCCATGATTTCCAACAATTCCTCTTGGTCAACACTTTCAAAATCTGAACAACAAGATTCAGACATCACTTGCTCAGACTCTGAGACATACTTGAGAAAGTTGTCCACAAGATCACTCTCCACACAGCCCAAAACAGCTTGCTCCAGAAGTACGGGTGCAATTTTTACAGGAAGGTACTTCTCTTTCTGCCAGCCAAATGTAATAATTCGGCCTACACTTTCCCATTCTTGTTTACCAAAATCATGACGTAGGTATGGCACTTTGAAGCCATTTCCCATGGTGTACTGCTCATAAAAGTCATTCCAAAATTCTGACAGTACATCCTTCAAAACGCCTCCATCATCCACGGTCTTTTCAAGCTTTCCATCTGGAAGAATAACTTGAAAGTTCAAGTCATCCTCCATGATACTTTGCTCAGAAAACACTTGAATAAGTTCTCTAAGAATCTGTCCAAGATGAAGAACAATCATTTTCTTCACTCTTTCTCTTTGACTGGCTTGTTCTTTTGCAGGAACAAGCCAGTCGGGGCCAAAGGAGGCAAGAGTGGAGGCAAGAGTGATTCCATGGACAGTTCCCGAGAGAGAGGCGAGGTATCATCAAGACTGGAGGACTCCATCCCAGAGATGCTTTATGTGTGAAAAGTCACAATTCCACTATCCTCTAATGCACCAACATAAAATAACATTTCATGTTCTGGCAAACTAGATGCATCAGTTTTGTCGACTGTGGTGTATAGAAGGGAAACACTGCTTGCATTTGCAAATACTGTGCTGCTTCCAACAAAAACAACATCTGAAGTAATTATCTCCTCAGTGTCTGTTGCAGAAGTGTCTGGAGAGTGGCAATAGATATCAGGTCTGTCATGTGTCTTTTCACCTTCTTGTGCAGTTGCATCACTATTGTCTTCCTCCAGATTTATTACACTGGTATTGTCTCTTTTCTTGGTTGTTAAATAGAAATGTAAGAGAGGTAACTTTGTCTTTTCATAGAGCTCCCCGACTGTGATACTATCATCTAATGAATGCTGCTGAAAGTCAGTTAGATTAATGTCAAAATCAGTAAGGCTCCCCTCTGCATTTTTTCCATCTGGAAAAAATAACTGCACAGCCTTTTCAATCAAGTTCTGTTTTTTACTGTCCTTCGTGACACTCTCTTTTCTGGTTCCCCCAGCCTTTTTGGTGCGCACCTGCACAAATTCCCCTTCTCTGAAATGCATCCATCCCTACTCAATTTGATTCTTCTGAGCGTTCTTTTGAGTTTGATGCTGTCTCTCAGACACGTGATCACCTTTGTTTCTTGAGAGCCTTCCTCTGAGCTGCTCAAAGATCTTTGACTTGCGACTGCTGGGTTCTTTTTCCTTTCGCCTGCAGTATCCAAAAACAGCCAGCCGATCACCATAGGATGGCAGATACTCTCTTAGCTGGTCATCTGTCATGACGTGTATGACACTGGAATCAATCTAAAATGAAGAAACATTCTGAATTTTTTGCAATAAATTATAACAATGAACAACCTGCTTATACATCACCCGATATTATCTACAAAGCTCTTCCAAACATTTTTTAATGTTTGTGTGATTTGCCAAAATTAAGCATTTCCTATATTAACTACCTTCTCGCATTTCATTCTTGGTTTTCTGATTTTCTAAAGCTGCCCTATGATATTATGACAAATTCACACTCTGAACCCCAGGCGATTTTGGACCACCTTTGGTCCCCCTGGATTTATATGTAATAAAGCTTGTATAACATCAGCCCTGTAATGCACAGTCAGGTTATAACAAAGTTTTTTTTTCAGGACAACCTGGGCTCTAAGAATATTTGTGCTGCAGTGTCATAAACTGAAAAATATAAAACATGTGTTACATTATCCGTAGACTTTTCAACATACTGTAGGTGTTCATGGCACGTTGTACATGTATGCTAGGATGACTATAGGTTGATATTATAGATGTGATAACATTTACCAACTCTTGATTAAAGAGCTATGTGGAGGCTGATGTTTCCGCCTTTGAGTAACATTAAGCAACTCACCGCAGATGTACCGACACTGTTTTCAATATTGGCGTGAACGTTAGCCTGCTACACAACTAAATACACCATTAAGAGATATTGTCAATGGTGGACTGATTAAAATACTTCACAATTCAGTGTAACATTAACAAAAGTCCCCTAGGCTCTAATAGTTTGCTACCTTATTCATGTTTAGCTCTGGCATTAACAGCCAGTGTTGCCACAGTTACCTTGAAAAAGTAATCTGATTACTGATTACTCCTTTAAAAAGTAACTTAGTTACTTTACTGATTAGTTGTTTTTAAAAGTAACTAAGATAGATTACAAGTTACTTTATTAGTTACATTCAGCAGCTGCCGACAACACCCCCGCCGCTTCAACATAAAAATGACAACTGGTTTTTTCCAATACTCACTTTATTGGAAGTGTATTTTTAACAGTAACGCCAAGTAAACAATGTATCTCCTGACATTTTAAGCTGAACTTAAATACTATTGCCTGAAAAAAATGTTTTTATAAAACAGTCTTTCTTGACTTCACCTAACATAAATACTTGTTTTTATACAAAATAAAATAAAGCCAGTCTTTCTTGACTTCACTTAACATAAATACTTGTTTTTATACAAAATAAAATAAAGACAGTCTTTCTTGACCTGACATATTTAACTGTTAACACTGTGTAGCGGCCCCTTGGATTTATTGATCAAGACGCAGAGAGTTTCAAACGGGTGTCGATTTATTTCTTTCTCTCAACGAGCACCATGCACCATAACCACCGTGAAAACTACAGAATAAAACAGAAGAAATACAAAATGCTTCTTTGTAGTTTCACAAATAATTCACATATAAATCATGTCCACATATTAATCATGTTTACACCTGATACAAATCATTTTAACCAACTCATAACGATGAAATATGAAATATGTTTTTAAGCTATTATGACAAGTGTATCACATGCTTCTCTTAAATGAAATACAATATATTGTAATTGTTCACAGAAAGAATATATTGCTTTTATCCTGCTGACATGTGCAATTAACTCATAAACAAATGAAGTAATGACATTCTCTCTTTTCTTAAACAAAACACCATCTGATAATAATACACATTCCACATCTTTTCATACCTCATTCCGCTCTCCAAGGGCGCTAATTAAAGAGTTTCTGCCATCAGCTAGCATGCTCTCTAGCTCGACACACACCTCACAGTTCGGAGCTCGTTCCTCTGACGATGCGGAAGCACAACATTGTGACGAGAGAGTAGCAGGAAGTTTAGCATCGCAAAAAACAGAAGAAGAAGAAAACGGTGCCCTTCAAAATAAAAGCGGAACAGACCACAAGGTGGCACTGTAGGACTACAATGTCTTGTTAACACACAAAAACAATACTGTGTAGGAAAATATTGCAATGCAATTAATCAGACATTTACACACTGTAACGGTAAAACTTACAATTTATAATCTACATTGTTTATAAATGTAACTATTACATTCTTTTTAACATGTTTTATGAATGTTGAACCTGATGTTCACAGCATTAAAGCAGCAAGGAGTGGTTTTACAAAACAAAACAGTGTATAACACCACATGTAGGCTGATATCATGTCTACTTTTGTTACTTTGGCCTAAGTAACAACATGTTGTAATTGTATGTTATGAGTGAAACAGTGGAGTGGGGCGAGTAAACCAGTACCAGTACCTCATTAACAGAAGCTTCTCAAACCTCTTGTCAGAAAGTCTATTTCTTCTAGGCGTGAGCACCAAACCTCCCAGACTGAAAAGCCGCTCCACAGGAGCACTTGATGGGGTTGGAGTGTTATACTTCAAGAAAATGTTCTTTATGTTTGAAAACTGATGCAGAATTTGAAGGTCATAGGCTGACCTCAGGTAGTCCATGACTTCCTTTTCTGCCGAGAAGGTCTCCTCTGGCTCTGCCTCAAAAGTGAAAAAGTCCATCTCACCTTGGCTGGCAAACGTGGTGGGCACACTGGCAGGGCTCTGTACTGCAGGAGCAGTTGTGCGGCACTCTGCTGTCAGAAGCTCCTTTACTTGCTCCCTCCTACCTTCATCTCTCAGCCATCGGAGTTTGAATTTTGGACAACTGACAGCTGCGAGAAGGGCATCTTTGTTGTCCAGCACACTGACAAAACGAGTCTGGATAGCCTGAAAAATATAATTGATATGTTTATGCCTACAAGAACTACTATTTATTATGTCATTGAATTACTTGCAAACCATGCCTAATGTGGGATCAATATTATGGATTTAATTTTGTTTTAGGTTACTTACTGACATTTGTATTTGTTTTAATCTTCTCTTGCAATGATAATG
Source organism: Pagrus major (assembly GCF_040436345.1). Lineage (NCBI taxonomy): Eukaryota > Metazoa > Chordata > Actinopteri > Spariformes > Sparidae > Pagrus > Pagrus major. Next base: position 2,180,427 of record NC_133231.1, read on the forward strand.
AATATTCTGTTCCATGTTCATGAATAATGTGATGCAAGAAATTTTAACTAGTTTAAAGATGGAACATACCTGCACTGTGGCATCTGGAAGGCCTACAGTCATCCTGGAGAGGGCACTTTCACAGCCAGGGTCTTCTGCATCAGAACTTCAAGTGTGCGTAGTAAAGTTCCATAAGGACAGTCACCTTGTAAAATGTCCAGTGCTGCAGTCAGAGGCTTCATGGCGGTGCAGTACTCATGTAGGAACTGGTACTCTTTGTCTTTGAAGCACTTATCTCCCAGCTTGGTGCACAGAGTATTAAGCTCACTCATGGGGATTTCTGCAATTCTCTTTACAGCATCAAAAAAGGAATTCCACCTTGTGGATGTCGGTACCAGGAGCTTTCTTTTGGTGACTTCCTCCACTGTTTCTGATGCAAGGGTAGATCTACTTGATTTGGTCCAAAGAGCTGTGCATTTTGCTGTGCTGCTCCTATACACAGCCTTGCTCTCTGCATTGGAAGTTAAATATTTCTCCACATCACTTGTGGAAATGATGTTGATGGTGTGTGAAGCACACCTGTAGTGCGGGGGAAGAGACAGCTGGCCATCACTTTCATTCTCAGCTGAGAGGATTTCTGACAGATCTAAAAAAGTGACATCATCATCTGTGGGAGACTGATGAAGGGACTCTTCCTCCTCCGTCTCATCATCGGACTCTGTGACAGGCTGATAAACTTTAAACGCCTTGACAAAGTTGAATCCATTATCAGTCACTGTTGCTACTACTTTGTTGTTTGTTTTCGATTTCGAGAGGCACCTGGCTGCAGGCCTCCACTGTGAAGTCGCTTCCAGTGCAGGCTCCACTGTCAGAACACCTCCACTGTCAGGACGGGAAGTGAGGACATTTAAATCTGGATTTCACCTGCCTTTTCATTCGAGAGAGACCAGCGAGTGAGCATGTGTTCCGAGTAGCGGTGAGTTGCTGATTTTTATTATCCACAGAAAGTAAATGCATGGTTTCTTGTGTTCTTCGTCAATATAGGTGCCATAAAATAATAACATTATAGAATTCATTAATGATGCAAATTACCGAATGTTACATGTCGGCTTGGGTTGTTGTTTTGAAGCTAAGTTAGATAACGTCAAAGTTAACTTTCACCAATGGCGGTTAGCATCAACACCGTAAATTATCAGGGATTATTAACTGTATAGTGCATAACGTAAAGTAACTGTTCGCATTTGTTTGTATGTAACGTTATAAAACATTTTTGTAAACTCTCCTTGCATTAGCTGGGCATCGTCACAAAGTTGAAAACGTGTCTTTCTGAACTCACAAACGTGATATGTGAGACAGCCAAGCTACCAACACGATGCAACACACCATGATGTTTTGCCAGAGGTCGACTAGCTAATTAGTGATATCACCTGTTTAAGTGCACAAGTGGAATCAAAATGTGGCAGGACTACATGGCACATTTTTACTTTTTTATTTTTCCACCTCTGTTGTATACTACAGTATATAAACAAAACGAATAGTAACTGAAATTACTGAGAAGTAGCATGCTTCTGCACCATCAGTACTTTTATTTTTGATACTGAGGAAGGAAATACACATTTAGAGTGATGTCTGAGAAGGGCCCTCTGACCTCCAGACTGACTGATGGGATCTTTTCTTTTTCTTCTTTTTGGGGCTTGTGTTTTGAATATTATATTATTATATGATCATTTTGCTTATCTATATATTTTCAGGAAGAAGAGCAGCAGGCTGAGGTCTCAGTCAGACCTGCCGATGTGGACACACCAGTGGAAGGGGTAGGCTTTTTCACAGTATCTATTGGTCAGATACTGTTGGTGCAGTAGCTATGGTACAGACATCTTTCTTTCTGTCTTGTCAATAGGACTCGGTTGAAGATCACATTCTTCACAATTGCAGACATGCAGCAGAGTGGGTTGAGGCCAACAGACAACTGTTGTCTGCTAAAGTGGACCTGCCTGATGTTCTGTGCATGGGGGAGGAGAAACAGGCTGATTGATCACTTAATAATTCACTTGGATTATACTGTAGATATCAAGAGTAAGGGTAGTATTTAGTGGTAGCTACTTGGGTGTTCCAGCAGCACAAGAATGTAATTAGCATAGACATAGAACCAAACATGAAATTTATGGTGGTTAAGAATAAAAATACAGAATAATACAACAGAAAAAAAAATGGAAAAAATATATAGAAAAAGAGCAGTGCAATAAAGTCAAAGTTAAATGATAATGAAAAGGCAGTGAAGTACTGTATATACTGTATAGTACACAATAAAATGTATAGGCCAATGACATCTTATGAGATGTTGGCTTATGAATATGAGTAATAACTTAAAAGACAATTTGTGCACTGAGCAATGTTATTCCTGCCCTCCATTGTTTTCATTTATCAACTATTTGACCTTCTCTTTTCAAGATCCTCAGCTTTGTAGTAGGCTACAAATAGACTATTGAGCCCAGAGTCATATCACCCACCGTTTGTTTTTCGTAATGACTAAGTTGTAAAATTACGCAGTGCAGTGTATATTAGTCTGGCTTTTTGTCCTAGATTTGGACAGAATAAATCAAAATGCCCACGTTGGGGCTCATGTGCAACATAAAAGGAAAACACAGACCAAAAACGACAAACAAAAAAGTTTACTATATAAATACGATATAACGATATATACTATAGACAAGGAATTGATAGATTTTATGTCATATTGTTTACTAATTAATGCATTTGTGAGGAAAACGATTCAACCGGAAGTGCATTCGCCATTTTATTTTGAAATGTATCCCGTGCATTTCCTGTCCTGGCAGTGGAGGTGGCCTGAGAGTGGAGCCTGCGGCGGTAGCGACCTCACAGTGGGGGTCTGCAGCCAGGACCTCGTGGCTCTAATGTGGATCTACTGATCCAGTGGAGCGTTACTCCCATATAGCTTCTGTTGTTAGCAGTCCAAATGTCCGCGGTAGTTGACACAAAGTCGACCTCATTCAGCGCGGCCTTCAGATTGTATGTCGTGTTTTTGAAGCTTGATAGTACTTTATTGCCAGCACAGAGTGTACAACGAACCTTAATATTCTCATCTTTAGCTGACACGAACTCAAAATAAGGACTGTATTTCCAGCTCGAAAATGCGCATCTCTCACCTCCCTCCATTGTTGATGTGTTTGTGTTGCTGCGTGGTGTTACACTTGAGCTGTCCTCATGCTGAAAACGTGACTTGTCGTCGCATACGTGACATCACTCCCCGAGACGCAAGAAGAAAGCAAAAATATATATTTTTACTAAGGAAAATGACAAAAATAATAGTAACGCACGGTGACTTGAATAAGTAACTTTAATCTGATTACTGGTTTGGAAATATTAACGCGTTAGATTACTCGTTACTGAAAAAAGTGGTCAGATTAGAGTCACTGTTAACAGCGATAATGATGAAGGCTCCTCTGAAGACAGCGTGCTCCTGCAGCGCATGCGCACTTCCTATCTCATAATTCTGACTTTTTATCTCATAACTCTGACTTTTTATCTCATAATTTTGACTTTTTATCTCATAATTTTGACTTTTTAATCTCATAATTATGACTTTTTATCTCATAATTTCGACTTTTTATCTCATAATTTCAACTTTTTTATCTCATAATTATGACTTACCACTGGGATATTTTTTTTTTTATTGGCGGAAATGGGCTCCTATAATTCACATATAATAGTGTTTTTAAAAAACAATTAAGAAAGGATGTAAAACATATATATCACACACATTGGTGCAAAATAAATGAAGCTACTAGGTGCTAGCACATAAGACAGGCATTTTCCAAACACCCCTGTCAGGTTTGACAGTGAGGGTCAATGCAACCCAGTACACACTGTAAAAAATGTCAGTAGATTTTACGGTAAAAAACTGCTAGAGTAAAACAACGTAAACTCAATAAAATAAAATACAATTTTTAGAACAGTGAAATACCGTAACTATATTCAGTCAAAACTGTAATTTTTACATTTTTTTTCTGGAAAAAATACATTGCTCCACTGTTAAATACGCTTGCATTGTGTTTATAACAGAAATATGCTGTAATATATAACAGCTAATGCTGTAATTTTTGCATTTATTTTTTGAAAAAAATACATTTTGTCACTGCTAAGTTTACTAACCCTGTGTTAATAACAGATATATGCCATAATATATAACAGCTAACATTATAAATTTTGCATTTATGTTTTGGAAGAAAAAATCGTCACCCTCATAAAATAATGGCCTAAGTCATATTTTCAAGTTTTTCAAAAAACAGAAAAAAACTGAACCAAATATAGAGTATATGATATTTATTAATCATTTCGCACAAAAAGGTTATGACAATACATGACTATTTACATAGTCCCTTGGGGTGAAGATATGTCTTGAAAAGCTAAAGCTAAAATTGCCTAAGTCACTCTGTCTTGTGACTTGGGCAAAATAAAACAGCCTTTGACATAGGCCATTATACTACAGGGGTAGGATCGCATGATCTGTTCAACTAAGGATGTCGGTGATTTTACCAGCAGTGGCCAGCATCATGAAGAGCTAACTTAAGCAAAAATAATAATTTTTGTCAAAAATGACTTAGGCCATTATTTTAAGAAGGTGACGAAATATTTACAGTTTGTGGCCGTGTGACTCTGTTTTCCTAATATTATTAAGTTGTCACTGTTCCATCTTCACATTTCATCAATCAACTTGCGAGAGTGGGCAGATTCAAAGGTCTGAATCCAGGCAAGTACTCTACTTTTTTTCTTATTTGCCTATGCTGTTTTACTCTTGTTGTTTTGAGATTTCCTATGACCAACAGGTGTCTCGGCTCAGGAGAGTCGGTCCAAAGTCCAGTCTCATCATCCAATCACGAGACTTCCTCTCCAATGTCAAGATTGGACGGAGGCCAATCAGGGTCATCGCTGTCTGATGTCAGATTGGATGGAGACCAATCACGCTTCGGCATCACATTGGAGGGGGGCCATTAATGGCACTTCTTTCTGGTCACGTTGCTTTTGAATGTACATTGACTCGAATTGCAAAAATAAATTTTATATTTCCATTCGTCACACCAACTAATTCTATGATTTTGTTGGCGAGTCGTGACATTTTTCAGCAACTTCAGCCATCGTAGCTAGCCGTCGCTAATATTACTACATGTAATAACGTTACCGATATCACAATGAAAGGAGACACTCATGTATACCCCTCTTTCCCCCCTGTTTCTCCAAAGGTATAGTTTCTTTCTTGTTACATTATCTAATAACACAAGACATTTGATTTCACTCCTCAGTTGTATATTAATATATGTATTTTTTTTCATAAAGGTGTTTCTTCACTATAAATCCCGAGAGAGGCACCAAAGTCGAGTGGAAGAAAAAAAGAAAGTATTGAAAGAAAGTACAGCGCGAACGCAGTCCCCCACTACCAGAAATTATGCAATCGAGATTCCCACAATTGGGGAATTCGCAGGGGTCAGCACAACCGGAGTGCAATGGCTGAGCCTCGCCCTGGGTGAACCACCTTCTTGATCATGGTATCTCCCCTGCCAGGTAAGTATGGTATAAGTTATGGTAAGGTATAATTTTGTAAAGGTGCGTGTTCATTTTATTGCACTGGTTTTGTGCTGCAAACATTTTAAGGTAAACTTCTCTTACAGATGTCGAGGTAGTTGTGTTTTTGATTTATAGAGTAAAATTACAAATATGTGCTGTCTTTTATAAACTTTCTTTGCATATTAGAACAAGGAATCACGACAGGCCTTAATGTAGTCACAAAAATTTGTTAGGTTTGAGTTTTCAGTGGACCCAAATACAGAGACCAGAGACTGAACTTCAGGGAGCAAAAGGTTTATTTGAGCTGGTGTGTTCAGATGGTAGTGCGGGCGAGAAGACCAGACTGGCAGGTTGGCAGGTTGGCAGGCAGGCAGGCAGGCAGGTCGGAAGACGGGCAGGCAGGCTGGCAGGCTGGCAGGCTGGCAGGCAGGAAACTGAGCGGAGGAGTGCTGGAGAGTCTCTGAAGGGCGAGCCAAACAAACAAGCGTTAGCAAACAAAACACAGGAACATGTCTCAATCACAAGAGAGAGCTAGAAATATGTGGCACATAATATCACCGTAAGAAAAAATAATAATAAATAATAATAAATAATCTGGCGCCGAAGTTGTGGAGAGACCGGGTTGATATAGTCGGAGGGTGATGAGATGATGAGGAGCAGGTGCGCCTCTCTGCTGCTGCTGCTGCTGCTGCTGCCGCCACACCCACAGAACACACACAGGGAAGGAGCAGGTGAGGGAGAAAAGGAGGGGGGAAAAGCAGACGGGGGAAAAACAAACAAAACAACAAACAACCAGACTGCCACAGCCGAACCGTGACAAAATTGAGTGTTTGAGAGTGTTCTTTCATTTATAAACAATTTTCAAATTGAATTATCAGAAATGATCAGATAAATTATAATTGATATTTTAGTATGTAACCTCATTTTAATTTACTCCCATTTGCCATGTGAAAATTACAGCATTATGCTGTAAATACAAACTCAACATTTCCTGTGTTCATTTGAAATTAAAAGCCCTCTCATATTTCATTGGACACTTCATTTATTAACAATGTTTTTATTGTTATTGTCTTACTAACATTTATAGGAATTTGTTGTGGAAAATTCATTTACTCGCAAGGTTCCCAATCTAGCTACTGCTATCTTGTGGTGCATGTTCGTTACTAAGACATTAACACTAGAGATGGCGGTTAGCATTAACTTCGACTAATCTGCGGATCGGCCAGGTTGGGCCATAAAAATTAACATTCTAATTAATAACGGATGAATGGATGGAATGATATGATGAGGAACAAAGTAATTACATTCTCTACAATTTTATACATTATCTTTGTTGGCATGCAAATTATATAGGGAGTTTTGGATTATATGGGAGTTTATTCGAGACCCAGATTTTATTTGACTACCTGTTTATTTGACTACTATTGTGGGGATGACCATTGTTGCTTTGATAAATAATCATCAGTAATGTCTGATAGTGGGTGGAAGTGGTTAAAGGCAAATAATAGAACAGCCAGAACAGTCTGGTAAAATTACATCACTTTACTGTAATGCAGCCAGAGACAAAAGACAACATTTATGTCATATCACAATATTACCATACCCAAAAGCCCACACCACATTTAGTGTATATACATTTATATATATATGTATATGTATACATATACGCACACACATATATATATATAATGTGTGTTTTGTGTTAATTATGTTGAGTGTATTAAGATTTTAGATTACAGGTTTTAGACATTCAGTGCAAGTAACTAGCCCAATTAACAGTGAAAACATTACATTGCATGATAAATTTTACATTTACACAGTCATATTTAATGGCAAAACCTTCTAATTATTTGAAAAAATAAATACGGAACACAAAGAAACGTAGATTTTCAACATATCAGTGGTTTGCAGAAACGTACATTGCCAACATTTATTCTGGCGGTTTCCTTATTTAACTTCATGCAACTGCCAGCTCTTTGTTTTCAATACAGCTGACAAAAAGAAATGTCCAAGACACCAGCCTCTAACTGTGGTTACTTCATTAGCTCATTATTAATTAGTTCTGTATCTCACAGAATATGCACAAACAAGTCATTGTGTCTCTATTCTTGATAATATTGCTCCAGTTGAAACCAGAAAGCTCAAATCAAATGGCTAAATGACCATATCTGATAAATAAATATGTCTGTGCAGAAAAACAACAAAAATGGAAACTCACCAAATCAGTACACTGAAAAAAGTGAAACAAAGCTGTTGTCCATTTAATGTATTTGTTCTCATTCCAATGGTTGAAAAAAAATACTTTGCTCATTTAAACTAATCTTTCTTATTTATATTTATGGTTGAATCAACTTTTTTTACTGTACTATAATTCAAACTGACAGCATGACACCAATCTGAAATTTTTCATTTCAATCAAAGCATTTCATTAGATCGAGTATGATTCGCACATGCGCATTTTTTAAACTTCTGGCTGCAATTGTACTTCCGCCTCAAACGAGCCTGCATTTCGGAGCGACGATGCCAGAGAGGAGAAAAGAATAAACCGCATTCTGGTAACGTTAAGGTAAGTCATTCCCGTTTTTAAACATGACTGAGCTTAATTTTCAGCCCTCAGATAAAGACTCCATTAAAAGTTGTTAAAGACGGTAACAGCCTGTACAGGGTCCGAAATTAACACTCGCCAGGCGCCAAATGCCAGTAAATTTTCCATTTGGTGAGTAAATCTCAGAGTTCATCGGGGCAATGGTGGGTAAATGTTTGTACAATAATAGTCATGTTTTTCAGTTTTCATTTATATACTTTTTTGTTCCTCTGCTGTCTGCACGTCTGAGCTTCAAGGGGACGAGCCGACACACACGCACACACCACGCCAGCCACCACGTGACTTCTGTTTATTGATGACAGCTAGCGTTTACCTCGGGCTAATTCATTAGCCAGTATGTGTCGATTTTTTGCAGGAGTCAGCCAGTCTTCCAAAAAGAAAGCACGATAAAACGGAGGATAAACCAGCAGTACTTGCACCCCAAACCAGAAAGTTTAATGAAAGTGGCGGTTTGGAGATGGCGGCGTCTTAAGGTTACAGTATGATTCCGAGGCTATGCTAATCAGCTGTTCCGCGTGCAGAGTGGCTTTATTAAAATGAGGCAGCGTCGCCCCATGACCCGCTTCATACCGAGTGCATAAGCACGCACACACATACACTCACAGGGGAGAGGAGAGGACAGAAACAGTAAATGACTCACTATGAACAAGTCAGTGTGGCCCACCCCTGGGATTGAATTTTTTCTATTTATATCAATATCGAATGATATTTTAAAAATTATCGTGAAAAGATTTTTTTCCATATCGCCCAGGCCCTAGTTTCAACACAATGAAACAAGTGAAAACTGATTGGCGGTAATAACCTAAGCTCTAATCCACTGTCAGATCTCCTTATGGTCCAGCTTCCTTCTCCAGATCAGGGAGTTTGACCCCACAAAAGCTGTAATGTTGTGGCACAGGGACTGAGTCAGGAGCAGGAGGCCAGACTTTGAAGAGTAGAGAGTGAGGAGTCTGATTAGAAGGATTTTTGCATCACCATAATGGTGCATAATGAAGCAACATAAGTTTTCATGTTTTGTCAGTTATTTTATTTTTATTTCATAGGCATAGTAAATCTGATTTAAAAAGAACAGAAGGCACCGTAATGTTTTGTCAAGTTTAAACTGTATAGTTTGTAGTTCATGTAACATTAAGAATACCCAACATTAAACCATGTTTTCTCTTTTAACTTAAGGAGAGCAGCCACCAGATCCACTGTGTTCCTGCTGTGCAACCACCTACCAATTTGGAAGTCCCTTGTCATCTTGTAAGTTCAGTGCACAATATCATGAGGGCATTTGTGATAATTAGATCACTCTCCTAAAACCTTCTTCTCCTCCCCCTTCACCTCCCTTGTATTTTTCCTCAGTTATCCATGCATGTGGAAATGTAAAGACTGTGACCATTCATATTCAAGAAGATCTGAACTTCTTAGACATTATAAACTTGATCATCAACATTATGGGCGGGGCCATGCTTACCCCTGTACTTATGAGAATTGCCCATGCACTTGCAAGACATGGAAAGCTCTGCTGACCCATCTAAGCAAATCTCATCCTGCTAAAAAATCCTCACAGAAAGATAGCTTTTCACAATTTAAGTGCCAACAACAATCAACTTTCTACTGAGACAGACTATTTTAAACACATTGGGACACATTTGAAAAATCATGAATCTGTCGAATGCATGTTTGCTGATTGTTCATACAAAACAAATCTTTATGGTGCTTTCAAAACTCACAAATGGACAAAACATACCCCCGACACAATTCACGATTTTAAGCCTGGAATAGTTGATGGACCTGTTGGTAGTCCTACTGTTGTAGAGTCATTTGAAAGCGGCACTACTGAGCAGTCAGATGATGATATACCATCTGAAGAACTTCCTGATGAAGATCCAACAAATTTGACACAAGTTATAGGACTAAAATTAGCCTCAGTCCTACTTAAGTTAGAACACTCTTTTCTGGTGCCACGTGCAGCTGTGAATGAACTGCTTGAAGAGTTGCAATATTTAATTGGTACTGCCTCTGTGCCGGTCGCCCAGAAGACTCTATTCGACTTCTGACAAAATAACAGTTGCATAGTTGATGAATCTGTTGTGAAAGAGTTAGCCACTGTACTTTGCACTTCTAATCCCATTCAAGCTGCAATAGGAAAGCACGGTCCACTGTCGACTGCTTGGAAACGGAAGGTATACTACAGAAAAAACTTTAACGTTGTGGAACCTATTGAATATGTTTTAGAACGGAAGAATAATAAGACTTTTCAGTATGTACCTTTATTAAAATCCTTGCAGCAACATTTAAACTGTAAACCTTGGTATGTCGCGTAAAAAACACAAAATCTGTGCCTTGTATTGGATTTTAGGCAATCTGCCACATGGTTGTAACTCCTCGTTGTCCTCTATCCATTTGGCTGCATTGATCAATAGCAATGATGTCAAGGTCTATGGTTACGAAAAAGTGTTAGAGCCTTTGATTACTGATCTCATAACAATCACTTTGTGGACCAGTAAATCAAAAGTCTAGACCCGCTATAGGAGAAAGGGGTACTGGCAATTTGCATTGAGTGGAAGAGTAAAAACTCACACAACCAACAGGTAAGTGTTTACGTGTATTGTATTGTATTGATTAAAAGAAAAAAATAATAATAAAGTCTCAATAAACACATGAGATATCAAACAACAGTTCACAAAATAAATCCCCAAATCACTGACAAGATCACAGTTCTGTTTTGAATGGCTCGCCACGACTACCAAAGCTTCCCTTCTACCTTTACAGAACAGGAAGAGTCCCAGCAGAAGGAGTCTTCATGCAGATCTTGGAAACAGGAATCCATACAAAGAAAAAGACCCGGCCTGTATAGGCCAAAAGAGGGTTACTATAATATTCTCATAAAAAAAAAATACCTTTACATATTAATATATGTATATAAACACATATACATTCATGTACATTAAGGCATTGTTGCTTAATGATCATTATAACTATTCTCACTGTCCATCAAATTAACTGAACATATTTATCAACATTAACATGAAACAAAATGGCTGAACCATTACTCTTCTGTTCATCTCTTTTTTCTTTATACCGCCACTCACTCTCACAGGAAAACACACAGAGTGAGGGTAATGTAAATAAACACCTTAATATAAACAATTTTTAAACACAACATACATTAAATTAATGCCTCGTTACTCCACATTAACACCAGCATATACATTTCAACTCCGTTTATGAGACTAATATCAGCAAAGTTTACTTACCAGAGGCTCAAGTTATCATCTCCGATGATAACAGTGACAAAGGCGTTGGAATATCTGGCTCTCTTGCCCAAAAACAATAATATCTGCAGCGAAAAATTAGCATGCAGCCACCTCGACGTCGGTCCGGCAGAGAGAGGAAAAAAAACACAACGCACATCGACACGTACACTCTGACAGCGTCTGATTGGTTACGTTACATCACGTGAACTCCTCATGTCACCTGAATCTTGTACACTTTGAGAAGGCATATTCGCCACACTTGAAATGAAATACCCTTTTTAACAGATATAAATACCCTTGTGTACATTAATTTAATTAATATTTTTTATTTCTTTATTTATTAACATATTTAAGATTTTAATCATAAATCCTATTTATTCCTTCTATGTAAGATTATTTTAAATCAAACCCCCTATTTATTTATGTCACATAAAAATATGAATTTATTTATTTATTTATTTCACCAACAACCCGCTAAACTGGACTACTAATAAGGGCCTAGTAACCTGGGTTACACCCTCCCCTCTTAAAGGTGTGTATGCCCCATTACACCCACATGACTATAAACTGGCCTAGGGGTTACTTGGGGAGTGTCTGCATAGCCGTGGTTCTAGAGTGTGTCTGCAAAAGCAAGGTTGAGGCCTTGGAACAGTGACTGGACTATAGACAGTAAGGGATTTCCCAGTTGACCATACTGTAGCCGTTCAGGTTGTTCTCTCTGCCTCTGGGAACGTCTGGGAATAGTGTCACTCTCACTCTCTCCCATGATGACTGGAGAGGTTGCTCTTCTACCAGATGTCCCAGCTACTGTTTCCCCAGTGGTCTTGTCCACTGACACTTCTTCACAAGGTTCATTGACAAAGCATCCTTCGTCCCTGCTGCTGTCACTGAACGACAGGTCTGCAAAAACAGGAAGGTTTTCATTCATAATGTTTGGTTCTGAGGGAGACTCTGCCGAACTCTGCTGGACAGGTAAGGTTTCATCCTCTTGTATTGAAATGTCAGAGGGGGCGTCCTGAGAATTTCCAAACAGAGTTCTTCTCACTTTGGGGGGATCGGTTTCTCTGTGCGCTGAGGTGACCTCAGCCTCTGTATCAACAACTGCTGAGTTTCCTTCCCATCCAGAACAGTTTGATCTGTCAGAGCTTGGCTCATTTGAGGTCCTATCTCTGAGAGCTAGAGGTTTCTCTGATTTGGGTGGAATGATCTCCACAGGTACCCACTGTACTGTCTCTCTTTCAGGTGCACGTCTCTTTTCTCTGTCCTGTTGCTCTATGATTAAAGTCTTTGTCTTTTCTTCCAAGTCAGCAGGAACAGGAAACATACCAACTGAAGACAGTGTAGGAGATACACTAATAATAAATGTAATTTATTAATCACTGGCGATTAATAAAACACTCGTTAATGGGGCACCACCTCCGTTGTTTTGTCTATTTGAATAATCCGGAGGTAATTAATCAAATTCGACTGGACAAGTTTAACTTGTATCAATTCTAATCAATTTCAGATCAATCTATTCAATCTCATAAATGAAGTAGTGAATTCTACACATATCCATCGGTTCTCCACATTAAAAACAAACCTGCACAGACAACGACATACGGTTAAATATGTTTATTGACTAAATAATTCAGATTAAATAAATGAAATGGCAATTTAAATGAATAACAACAGGTAACGGGAAATGTGGAATAACTAAGTAATGGGTTGTTAGTGGAATATGGGCTGATGGTGAGATCACGAGTTAGGTTGAAGCATTTAAATATTACGGGAGGAATTTTTAATACTAACTAGACCCTAACCGAATTTCTCTTAAGCTAAAAGATCAGAATCAGAGCCATAGACACCATCTCATGTATCATGTGTGAATCCAGCTGTTGTGAGTGATGGAGAGCCTACTTTCTTAGCAGAGTTGCGGAGTCCGCGGCAGCGGATTCCCTCGGGTGATTTGCGGCTCTAGCTGGCAGTCCCGGTCCAATGGCCGAGGGTCAGCTCGTCTGGTATCAGTCGGTTGGGCACCTCGGTCCGCTGTCTTAGGAAGAGGGCAGCTGGTCCCGTACCGATCCGGTGCAGATCTTGGCTCAATGCCCAGCGGGATGGTACCGCTAGCGAGCGCTGGGGGCTTGTCAAAGAGTCTTTCGTTGGAAACCGCTTGCACGGTCTCGGACACAGCAAGTTGCTGTAGTGTCGTGATGATGATTGTGATAAAGATATTCTTCTTCGTTTCTTCGAGTGGTTCTCAGGCTCTGACTTTGTAAACTAAATCTAACTTCTTGAATAAAATAACTGAGGATGATACGTTGATCAGGCGGATCTTCCGTTGTTAGTTAATGCAAGATAATCTAAATTAAGTTCACTTCTTCAAAAGCAGGTTACGATACTTAACTGTATAAAACAAATTAAAACAGAACTTCGTTCTGGTACAAACTTAATAAAAGAAGCTAATCAATACTGCGAAAAATATAAAAGTGAGAAAAATCAACGCGTGAGCACTTCTACTGAGATCGCTGTCTTGGAGCGTGTTTCAAAGTAAAGAGCTTCAAAAATAAGTTACAAAAGAAAAACTTAAAACAAAAGAAAACTTAAACTTAAAAACTTAAACAACAACTGAAACTGACTCGAGAGACGTGATCTCTCCGTTTTATTATTTGCAAATTGAGGCGTGTCTGGGGGGGCAGGGCTTGCCGGCTTTTATCTCCCAAGTATTAAGTGTGAAAATTCACAGGAACTCACTAAACTACACTTATAGTTTTAAACATTTCAAAACCGTGCTTCACTTTCACAGAATCTCACCATGGCTCAATAGATGTACTTTGTCTATCATGAAAAGGATTATGACGTGATTAAAATCACTTATACATATTTCTCCTAGTTCTAGCTTAATACTTGTTAAACAAAGATATATCAGAGACATTTACGGTTTATAACCATGAACATATTAAACAGAATATTTCTCGTCCAACTGTACCAGGACTCACCATCAGGAGGTGCTGTGGTTCCACCGAACACAGGACAGATTAAACATTAAAACTTGATCTCAGTCAATCTTAATTGTAGAGAAACGGGAAAAAGATCAGTTTTATGAACTTCTTTTACTGTTTCTTTATTTGTTAGAATTAAGAGAGTGAGATACTGACTTAATGGTTAATTAGAAATGGTCTGAAATCTGGAAGAATACAGAGGCCATTTGGATGGAATGTCCCACAGATAGTGAGACCAGATGTGTCGTAAATAACAGACAGGGGAGTATCAGCATAGAACAACAAGTCAGAAGGTGTCTGGTGTCCACTCTGGAGAGTGTGTTTGTGAATCAGAAGTCAGAGAGACAGAGAGGGTGAGAGAGAGAGACATCAGGCGTGTTACTTAATCTGCAAATGTAAAGACATTAGTATTAACACAGTTTCTGATGACCAGATAGCTCCGGTCCCTCCTGATGTGGAGAGAGTAGGTAACTCCATGTTCACTCAGACTGACCTGTGAGGGAAGAATTTATCTGTTTGGAGGGGGGAGAAAGTTCAAAAATGGGAGTTTTAGGTTCGTAAATTAATTAAAACTGTCCTCATCTGACAACTTTATGGTCAAGGAAAACACTGTTCTCTCTGCCAGGAGATAAGGTGGCGCCTTTAGGGCGCCTTCTTCCTGTGAATCGTCTTCATCCAAATGAAAAGAGTTAACAAGAACAACAGGACCTCAATGTAATGCAGAGGCGATGGACATGTTTTCCTACAACAGGGTTGGTTGTTTTGTCTCTCCGAGATGTCTCTCCCTAGACGGTACTGTCTCTGGACGGGTCAGAAATCTTGTTTCAATAAGGTCAGTGTTCAACATCTCTGCAGGTGAGTAATAACAGTAGTCTTCTGTCTCTGAATTATCATCTGCCACCTCAGACTCATCTGTGACTTCCATTCTTGACTGTCTCCTTGTTTTAGGTCTGTTGATAGTCTGCTTTGGAGGTTGCTCGGACTCAGCCACAGGTAAGAACCCACAGGGAAGCAGAAGGTCACGGTGTAATGTGCGAAGTAGTTCATCTTTGCCCTCAGGTTTAACAGTATACACAGGTAGGTCACCAGCACGTTTAACCACAATGTGAACGTCTGATTCACATTTATCAGCCAACTTGTGTTACCCTCTTATCCGAACATTCCTCACAAGGATACGATCTCCTGTTTCAAGAGTGGACTCAACAACTCTTTTGTCTTTTGTTTGTTTCACTCAGCTGTCTTTGAAGCATTCTCTGTGGCTACTCGGTAGCTTTCCTCTAGGTGGCCCTTTAAGTCATGTACATACTGGGAATGTGACTTGGGTTGACTGCTTGCGGGTAGACCAAACGCCAAATCAACTGGCAGCCGAGGTTGTCTGCCGAACATTAGTTCGTAGGGACTGAATCCAGTAACATCACTACGTGTGCAGTTATAGGCATGCACTAGAGGCTTAACAAACTCTCTCCAATGAGACTTGTCCTTGTTTTCCAGAGTGCCCAACATCTGGAGGAGGGATTGAATCCAATTGAATCGCTCCACTGGGTTCCCCCTGGGGTGATAAGGGGTAGTCCTGACCTTCTGAATGCCAGCGATGGAGTACAGTTCTTTTATGGTGCGAGATTCGAAATCTGGACTCTGGTCACTCAGAAGTTTCTCTGGAAATCCATAGTGCACCAGAAAGTTCTCCCATAAGCACTTAGCCACAGTCTGCGCCTTCTGGTTTCGAGTCGGGATCGCGACTGCGTACTTAGTGAAATGGTCGGTCAGCACCAATATATCCTTCGTGTTGCTCCGATCAGGCTCCACCGAGAGAAAATCCATGCAGACCAGCTCCAAGGGTCTGCTGGTCTTGATGTTACATAAGGGAGCTGGACTATCAGTTGGACTCTTCCGGCGCACACAACGCTCACACATCTTGATTCTCTGCTCTACATATGCGGACATTCTAGGCCAATAGAACTGTGACCTCATGAGGTCGAGGGTCCGCTCTATGCCTAGGTGACCCAGGTCATCATGTAGACTTCTCAGTGCTGTGGCTCGAAGCCCAGTTGGTAGCACTAGCTGGTGTGTGACTTGTCCATGTTCTTGTCGTGCTCTGTATAACACTCCATCTCTTAGCTCTAGACGCTTCCATTCTCGGAGCCACAAAACAAGGTCTGGAAGCTCTTGCCTCAGGGAAGGAGAGGGCATGTCTCCAGACTCCTTGTGCTCAATGACAACTTTGAGATCAGGGTCATCTCGTTGCTTTGCTCTTATCTCCGCTTCCGTCCAATGACCGATAACAGGGAGTCCATGATCATCTTCCCGTTGGAAACCACTGGGCAGAGCATCAGAATAGATGGCAAGAGACTTGACCAGTGTGACTGATGGATTTGGACATATGGAGTTTTTATGAGACCACTCAACATCATGCCTCTCATAGATGGCCCTCACTGCATCCGGAAGAACAACATCTGGAGTCTCCTGATCCTTCAGGTAATGTAAAGTGAACTGTTTAATCCTTTCGTGCTCTTTCCTCGACATAGCATCATCTTGGAGCTCCCCATGTGGTCGACGAGAAAGTCCGTCTGCGTCTTGATTCCGAGTTCCTGCTCTATACTGGATCTTGAAATTGTATGTCGATAGAGCTGACAACCACCTGTAACTTGTGGCATCCAACTACACGGAGGTCAGGGTGTAAGTTAAGGGGTTACTGTTGGTGATTACAGTGAAATCAGTGCCATACAAATAATCACTAAACTTAGCAGTGACAGCCCACTTTAGAGCGAGGAACTCCAACTTATGGGCGGGGTATTTCGCCTCACTCTTCGTCAACCCTCTGCTTGCAAAGGCGATAGCCCTGTCCATCTTGTTCCTGATATAAAGCCGCACCAAGCCCTGTTGTGCTTGCATAATAGTCGAATAGTCCCTCACAAACCGTCTATAGTACCCAGAAAAGCCCAGGAAAAAGTGCAGTTCTTTGAGGTTCTTGGGTACTGGCCAGGTCTTTAAGGCTTCAATCTTTTGTGGATCCGTCTCAACTCCACGCTGGGAGACGATATGACCAAGATACTTAACAGAGAATTGGAAAAACTTACATTTTTCTGATGACAATTTTAATCCATACTCTTTCAGTCGGTTGAGGACCTGTATTAACCTTGACTCATGTTGCTCCAAGGTGTCCGAGAAGATTATGAGATCATCGATGAAGACCAACGCTTCCTTGCGGTTGAGATCTCCCACACATCTCTCCATCAAACGCTGGAACGTGCTTGGTGCATTGGTAACCCCCTGTGGCATTCTATTAAATTCCCAGAAGCCGAGGGGGCACACAAACATAGCCTTCTCTTTATCAGCCTCCTCCATTTCGACTTGGTAGTAGCCTGATTTTAAATCAAGGACTGAGAACCACTTAGAGCCATTCAAGAGGGAGAACACTTCCTCTAAGTTTGGTAGAGCATAAGCATCTTTTATTGTCTGTGAGTTGAGTTTCCTGAAGTCGATGCACAACCTCACAGAACCATTTTTCTTACGCACAACAACTATGGGAGATGCAAAGGGGAACTCAGACTCGCGTATGACACCAGAATCTAGCAGCTCTTGAAGATGTCTTTTGACCGCATCCACATCCTGTGGATGGATGGGTCTAGCTCGGTGCTTGAAAGGTGTGTGATGCTTTACTTTGTTGGTATGACCAAAGTCCATGTCATGCTGGGAAAAGACCTCAGGCATGCTATTGAGCAGCCTTGTGATTCGCTCTTTCCACTCTGGTGGTAAAGAGGAATCCCCAAAGTCAAACTCCATCCTTTTAGTTTCGGGTGGTCAAATCGGCGGAGGGTTCCTTCCCCATCACCTATTGAACCGAATAGACCGAATAGTACGGTGGCCCTGAAGTGCAAATCACAACAGCAAATCAGAAAACACAACAGCAAATCAGAAAACACAACGGCAAATCAGAAAACACAACAGAAAATCAGAAAACACAACGGCAAATCAAAAAACACAACAGAAAATCAGAAAACACAACAACAATGTTATGCAGGGTTTGGTAGATGGAGGACCCAAATGCAGACACGGAAGCTGGAGCGTGGAGGTGGGGGTGGGGGTGCAGGTGCGGTAGCTCACGGGGATGTTGGTGGGAGTGTGCTGCGTCGAGACGCCGGAGAGCACGGAGTGAGCCAGCTGGCTGCAAAGGTGCAAAGGGCTGGATGGCTGGAGCAGAAGACACAGGAAGCCGGTGGGTTGGTGATCACTAGAAAGAGCACAAGAGCAGTTAATTTTCCTAGAGAACAAAACAATTAGAAGTCGTGTAGAGCGACAGTCTAACAGGAGCCATATACCACATCGAGTAGATATAATCATCTGGCAGCAGGCAGCGTGAAGAGCAGGGCTTTATCAGCAGCCGCTGATTGCCAACCTGCTGCAGGTGCGCATGTGACAGCGGCTCCGGTAAAGGAAAGCTACGCCCAGCCTCTCCAAGCACCCCTGCAAGCATAAAGCAGAAAAGAAAACCACACCAAGCAAATCAGAAAACACAACAACAAATCAAAAAACACAACGGCAAATCAAAAAACACAACGGCAAATCAGAAAACACAACAGCAAATCAAAAAGCACAACAGCAAAGGGCAGCAATGCGGAAATCGATAGAGTAATTGGCCGCAGATTGTGAACACTGGCGTAATGAAAATAATCTGGTGGCTGCTTCTGAACCCTGAACCGGGTGATCAAAGACCCTCCTCATCTCTGTGACAAACGTGCCGTGAGAATCGAGAGCCCCTGAACCCGCCTCCCACAAAGCTGTTCCCCACTGGGCTGCTCTTCCTCTCAACAAATTCATAGTATACATGATCTTAGCTCTATCAGATGCATAAATGGTTGGTTGCAAA